>NC_022021.1:3885938-3892078 GCF_000317375.1 Microtus ochrogaster
TTAAAAAAAAATAAAAAAAAATAAAATAAAAAAAAAAAAAGAAAGTAGGCCAAGCATGCCAATAAGCAGCACTACTCCATGGCCTCCTCTACTTCCAGATTCCTGCCCTATTTGAGTTCCTATTCTGACTAACTTCATTGATAACCAGTGATGAGGAGGCATAAGCCTAAAAAACTTTTTCATTTCCAAGTTGCTCTCTCTGGTCATGGTGTTTCATCACAGCAATGGTAATTCTAACTAAGACATCAGACTGCAGGTGTAGAGGATAATGAACTTCTTGCTATGGATGTGCATGTATTCACAGAGGCACCTGCACATCAATGTGCGTAACACACACATGCACACACACACACAGTGTTATTTTATTTGTATTTTAATTAATAAAGCTTGGCTGAAGACCAGAATGCAAAATAGCCACAATAATCAGTCATATAAGCCAGGCAGTGGTGGCACATTTCGTTAATACCAACAGCCACACTAGTTAGCCATAGAGGCCAGGTGGTGGTGGTGCACACTTTTAATCCAAGCACTAGAGAGGAATATAAGGCAGGATGAGAGAGGAACTCACTCTCTTTTTAGTTTGAAGATTTCATAGAGGTAAGAGCTCTCTAGCTGCTTTGTTTTTCTCATCTTCATGTTGAACCTCAGTATGTCTCTGGGTTTTTATTAATTGTGTTACAATTGGCATCCAACGTTTGGGGTATGAATTCATGAAAAAGCATTTGCCAGTGGCCTTTTAGCCACCGGCAGAGGCCAGAGATGCATGTGGGCCTCCCACTGGATCTGAACAAGGGACTCCAGTCCCACCCAGCTAGGCTTTTTCTTTTTTCCCCAAGCCTATGAGAGAGTTCGGTATTTTCATGTTGTAGACTTCCTAAAACAGTCTCCAGATGCCACCCAAACTCCAGAAGCACCTGGGCTCCAAATGCCACAGAACTCACTGGCCCTAGACTGGAAGCCATCCGCCACACATGCTTTGCTGACAGCCAGTTCTCTCTCCCCTCTCCCCTCCCCCCTCCGTCCGTTCTCCCCCACCACCACGGGTTGAGGTTTTTCCCTGAGCCCTCTTCTCAGGCTGCTGCCAAACTAGGTAGCTGCCTTGAAATCCAGTCAGACTTTACTGTTCTACGGAGCAGCAATAAGTATCATATTCACCAACATTGTCGGTAGATTTGGTAAGACAATTGTGAATTCTTAAAGGGAGAAATTAGTTAAAAGAGACAATTATTTTCCCCACATTAAAAAAATGAGAAAAACCATTACAATGGAGGGATTTGAGTCTCTGTGTGATAATACGTTAGACACTTTGAAAATAGAATGATTAAAAGAGAGGACATCTAATTGAGATGGGATTTATATAATGACAATTATAAACATTATCAGCTTTAACATTTTTGTCTTATTGCTAAAAAGTTGGTTAATTTGAGTGCTAAGCTACAGACCTTAGAACAATCTAATAAAACAGATCACTGAGACACTGAAATCCAGACAATGGACATTAATGGAGAAAAAATTTCAACCTTTCATTATAAGAATAGAGAAGAACAGCCAAGGTTTTCAAACAACCAACCTTAATATATCCAGTAACCTTACAGGAAAAGCCAAATGGCAGAGACTCTGTTATAGCTCACTGGACTTCTGTGCCAATGTTAGATTTAAGGAAATTCAAGGCAGCAACAGTCTCCATGGCATGCATTTCCCTTCTGTGAAGCAAATGTTAAACTTCTGGTCAGTTTGTCATAGTTTATCCCTAAAGACTGGATGAAATTGGTTACAGGTGTTTTAGAGCCTGGTTCAGAGAAGAGGCTAGAGTTATTGAACAAAGGAATAAAGCTAGAGGAAGGGAAATCTCCCAAGATCAAATCCCTAGAGAAGAAGATTATGTTACCATAGAAAGGCAAGCTGTGTATGATGACCACACCTGGGATTTATGCCACACAGCAGCTTTAAACGCTTGGGACAGAACTGGAGAAATAGAAAAGAAAATTGAGTCTTTTGTTAAAGTTATACATGGCCCAAAGAAGCCTTTATGGATTTCTTACCAAGATTGACTTTTGCTGTGGGAGCTCCTTCTACTCCTTCAGCCAATAGCCTTCAAGATACCAGCCCACTTGGGCGTGGTCTCTTTTGCTTTAAAAAGCAGTGGTAGCCAGGCGCTCACTCTCTTGCTCTGGCTCCGCTTCTGGCTACTAGACTCCTTTCCAGGTTCTGCAGAGGGCTGTTGTCTAGGACAGTAATTTGTAAGTTTTTCCCTTTAAATAAATAACCCAAACTGGTGTGGGATTGTTTTGTGACTTATGCCTTCATCTGGTGCCTCATGTTGGGCCTGGACAACTGCATCCACATAAAGCCCGAGACAGCTTGGGAAGTGATTCTAAAACAAAATGTTTTCTTGGTAGCATCAATTTCTCGGGTCTGCTCTGCTTGCTAGAGGCAAGCAAGCACTCTCATTTAAGAGAGGCTTCCTGACTTAACTTTAGCTACACAAAACCTTGCAGCTCTTTTAAGAGGTCCTGCCACAAAACACTTAAATGGTGTTGATGAAAAGCTGACCGCTTGCTTTTTGGTTTTCAGTCATAGCAGGAAAAAAGTCATGCTGTTTTAAAATACCTGCTTTCTGAGCTGTCCTGCCAGGGCAAACTCTGACTCTTTCAGGCAGGCAGTCCAACTATGGAGCATTTGAGTGTGGTTTGTAAGCACACTGCTGCAGCTTGCTTGCTGGCAGGAATCTTGAAATGCAATAGAGTTGTGGCAATAAACATGGCTCTGGCCGGTACCTCTGCCATGAGGCTAAAAAGCTAAGGAATGGGCTGGATCCAGCCATCAAAGCCACGGCTTTAATACTACCCATATTGCTTGGTAAATTAAAGACTCATGTGGTCAGAAAAAGAGAGATTCAAAGACAAAGATAACCTCTAAATGGTTTACAGTCTGTTAAAAATTTATGCAGGCTTGACAAAAATAAGGTTAAAGTCCTGAAAATAAAAAAAGAAAGAGAGTAGTTGGGTGTGGTGGTACACACCTTTAATTCCAGCACTAGGGAGACAGAGGTAGACTGAACTCTGTGATTTCAAGGTGTGGTAGCACACACCTTTAATCCCAGCACTGGAGAGGCAGATATGGGAGGATCTCTGTGAGTTCAAGGAAGCCTGGTCTACAGAGGGAGTTCCAGGACAGCCAAAGATACACAGAGAACCTGTCTCAAAAAGCCAAAAATTGAAAGTAAAAATAAAAGAGAGGTTAAAATAAAGCCATGTAAAGATGAAAAATACACAGATAATCTTGATACTGTATGCTATTATGCTCTCTTTTGAATTGTTTGCTGAGGAAGGAGCAACAGCTTCTAAAAGATATTTGCTTATAAATGCTGCTGAATTAATCCAAGATAGGTATTTTGAAAATACCTTGACTTCAAAATTGAAGTCAAAAGGTATGTTACTTTGGAGAAAAGATTTTGCTTTTGTTCCCATAGGAAATGAGAAGCTGTGGATTCATTCTGAGTTAAGAAAAATCAGGTTTGATCAAGGAAGACCACCTGAGAAATCTCTGGTAGGAACAGAAGGATGGGATGTCTGAGATCTACATCCAGAACAGATTAAAGACTGCTGCCTGAGATGATCAAGACTCACAGGATATTCCAGTCAGGACTTGATCATAATTCTAAATTTTCTTTAGGTCCCCATAAGATTATCAGCACCCCCAGCCAGCAGGAAGTAGCCCAGAATACTACGTCCACACTCCCAAAAAATGGACTATGGATATCTTTCTTTCTTTTTTTTTTTTTTAAGTGGTAGAACAATTGTGATTTTATTGTTACTTTTAATCCCATTTATATTATTAACTTTAATAATATAAATGTGTTATATTTTTACAAGATATATAAGATGCTACTCATACTAGAATAAAGTGTGCTGGGATTATTGTTTGTCTCTGTGATATTGGTAAAGCCAATCAAGAAGCTATGGAATCCTATGAAGTAGAAACAGATAGGAAGAATTATCAAGTGAAACCCATCTGTAGTCTAAAGGGACATTCAGTTGGTCCTTATAGAACATATGCTGGGAAAACAGTACCCATTGTAAAAGGAGAGGAAGCTATAAGAATGGAGGATGGAGAGGTGTATGCCATTAAGACCTTCGATTTCCAAAAGAATGTGGAAAATATCTGTCCATCAGAATTGCCTATAACTCACCACACTTCACATGGAAGGTAACGCAGATCCTGAGCACCTTGAGGACTAGCAATCAGTTCTGGATGATGAAAGATGTACCTAATTGACACCTGTCATTTTAGAAGGCAAACATTTAGCTGCTGCTGAAAGTCTATCACAGCTCTCTTTCCTTCTGTTTTAGTCATAAGCAATATTTCAAAATGTGAATGTTCTGTCAATCTTAGTTTGGAGCAGTCCCAGAGGCAACCTGATGTCATGTATCATTTTAAAAAAAACTGTAAGGTGTTTTTCACCCCTCTCTTAGTTACTGCATTATATTTAGTTTTGTTTGTTGATTCATTTTCCCCAACTAAGCTATTTTTCTAACTAAGTACCTGGTCCTCAGTACCTAAGTGACTGGTCTCTCTGTTTTTCCTACCTAAAGTCTACCTTTGGAATATCTTTTTATTTATTTATTTATTTTTTAATTGAGAAAAAAAAATTTCTGCCTCCTCCCAGCCTCCCACTCCTCCCGCCCTCCCCCGACTCCTCTCCCCCTCCCTCTCAAGTCTGAAGAGCAGTCAGGGTTCCCTGCCCTGTGGAAAGTCCAAAGTCCTCCCCCCTCCATCCTGGTCTAGGAAGGTGAACATCTTTCTTTCTTTCTTTCTTAAAAAAAAAAAAAGAAGGGGAAGTGGTATGGGACAATTCTGTATTCTGTCAATTATGTTTTAAATAAATGCTGATTGATGAGTAGCCAGGCAGAAAGAATAAGCGGGACAACCAGAAAGTAGAGGCGGGGCAAGAAGAACAGGAGGATTCTGGGAAGGAGGAAGCCCATTCTCCAGCACCCTGCCCAGACCATGAAAGAAGCAAGCTATGTCCTGCCCTGCCGAAAAAGGTACTGAGCCATATGGCTAAAATAAATAAGAATAATGGATTAATATAAGTGATAAGAGCTAATAAGAAGCCGGGCGGTGGTGGTGCACGCCTTTAATCCCAGCACTCGGGAGGCAGAGGCAGGCGGATCTCTTGTGAGTTCGAGACCAGCCTGGTCTACAGAACTAGTTCCAGGACAGGCTCCAAAGCCACAGAGAAACCCTGACTCGAAACCCCCCCCCCCAAAAAAAGAGCTAATAAGAAGCCTGAGCTAATGAGCCAATCAGTTTATAGTCTAATGTAGACTCTCCATGTGATTTTCTTTGGGGGCTTACCAGCTGTGAGAACTGGGCAGGACATAAACCTCAAGCAGCCCAGCCCTCATGTTACAGAATGGCGCCCAACATGGTGCCCTCATGTTACAGACTTTTATCAGTAAATAGAATGATACCAAATTCAGAAGCTAGACAAATAACAATTGAATCTGACTTTTGAAAATGCCAGTTCTCCAAGCAAAAGGATAATTAGGCCATTAAAGGCAAGGTCAGAACTGTTGGGAGAACAGATTCAAGATGCAATTAATATTGAATCTCATCACCATGATGATATAGATAGGAGAGGTGATTTCCAGAGGTTTGAGGAAAAACTGAAAAGTTAAATGTTATAATTGTGGCAAATAAAGTCACTTTAAAAGGGAATGAAGATCTTCTCCCAGTCAGTGGGTTGCCTTTTTGTTTTAGTGACAGTGTCCTTTGCTTTACAGAAGCTTCTCAGTCTCAGGAGGTCCCATTTATTCAATGTTGCCCTTAATGTCTGTGCTGCTGGGGTTATACGTAGAAAGTGGTCTCCTGTGCCCATGTGCTGTAGACTTCCCACACACTGAGACAATGGGGATGTTCTATTGGGAACTCACCAAGGCCAGCTGGCCCGGGTCTGAAAAAGCCTGGGATAAAACCTGACTCGCTGAACATAGCAGTCAATGAGGACTACTGAGAACTCAAGAACAATGGCACTGGGTTTTTGATCCTATTGCACATACTGGCTTTGTGGGAGCCTAGGCAGTTTGGATGCTCACCTAACTAGACCTGGAAGGAGGTGGGTGGTCCTTGGACTT
>NC_022021.1:3892646-3906477 GCF_000317375.1 Microtus ochrogaster
ACAAAGCTACAGAGAAACCCTGTCTTGAAAAACCAAAGTTCTAAAGGTTATTTAGTACATAAGTGAAATGTGCAAAATGAGATCTAAAATTACAAATATACTAGTTCTTAAGGTATTTATTATTGGCTTAATCACATTAAGAATCTCTGTATTTTACAAAACATCTTCTAATTTTAGTAAATACAACAAAAACTCCTAAAAGAATGAATAACTCCTCACATCTTTCCTCTTCATAAACATTACTAGCAGTTTAAGGAATTAGTAAACTATTACCAAAGTAATTTTAAATATGATAAAAAGAAGGCTTAGACATGCCAAATGTACATAAGAGAGTAAAAAAAAATTTGAAAAAGTTTATAATATGTACTAAAACTACCAATTTCAAGGCAAAATGTAGTAATGGTATTTAAATGCATGGTAGGTTAACTGAGAAAATAAGCTACATTTCCTGTCTTTCTTGAATATAAAATAATTTCAACCAGTAGTCAAAATTCAAATATCAAGCCGGGCAATGGTGGCGCACGCCTTTAATCCCAGCACTCGGAAGGCAGAGGCAGGCGGATCTCTGTGAGTTTGAGACCAGCCTGGTCTACAGAGCTAGTTCCAGGACAGGCTCCAAAGCCACAGAGAAACCCTGTCTCGAAAAACAAAAACAAAAACAAAAAAATTCAAATATCAAATCTACATGAAAATGAATCTACCCATATAGCAAGATATAAAGTAAGAGCACCTAGTGCAAAAGTATAAAAATTATAGAAGATTTTTAAAAGGCTATAAAAGAAGCAACATGAAGAAAATATTCCCAACAAGTAAAACAAACATCTGGTTATACAGAACTTTTACAGGTCAGCAGTGGGTGAGGGGAGCGGCGGGGAAGATGTATAAGAAACTGTAATAAGGGGCCAGAGAGATGGCTAGTGGTCAAGAGCACCAACTGCTCTTGCAGGCGACCCAGGTCCAGTTTCCTGCACCCACATACATAGTGGCTCACAACTGTAATTCAAAAGCAGGGGATGCTACACCTTCTTGTCTCCACAGGCACCAGGTACACACATGGTGTAGGCAAAATTCTCATACATAAAAAATAAAATATTATAGAAAAGAAATTCAAAGAATATAAATGATTTAGAAGATATAAGGTCATAAAACCTAATGAATAAAATAAGAAATTTAGAATAGTAAGTCACCTTTTTCATCTAAAAGTTTGACAAGTATTTTAACATTTTCCCAAACCTAACTTCTTTGATACTTAGTATAAAAGCAACACTCCATTTTTTTTTTTTTTAAACTCTTGGCCTGTTTTGTTTTGTTTTTGAGACTTGTTTTGAGCCTCGGCTAGCCTGGAACTCTTCATTAACCCAGACAAGCCTCAAATTCAGTGATATTCCTCCCTTAGTCAAGCTTACACAAGGACAGCAATGCTTTCTTGAAAGAGTACCACAGGAAGCAGTAGACTCTTTTGCATTAAGAGAAAACAAGAACATTACAGTAAGTTTAATAAGGTGTAAATAAAAATGAAGACTATAAAACATGCTTGTGTAAGCACACTAAGTCTCAGGAAGAACACTAAAACATACCTTTGGGTGTTTCATGAATGCAGGAATAAGAAAAAAGAGAAGCATTTACTCTGTAACTTTTAAATAACATGTTTGGTTACTTTTTAAAAAGAATTTCAAATAAAAAAGTGTAAGCACTCCATAAACTATGTTTGTTTGTGCATGTGCATTGTGTGTGTGTTTAAAACAGGGTCTTGTTCTGTGGTCAAGCTGGACACACAGTTAAGGATACTTCTTGCATTAACACTAAGCACTTGGATTACAGGTTGGTACCACCATGCCTAGCAAACATTTGCTTGATTACAACAAACCTATAATGTTTTATACAATGGGATGAGTCTTAATCAAGTAATTATTAAGCTTTATGAATTGAGAAATTCAACTTTCTCCATGTATTCTATAATACACAAAGTGAAAGGGTACTATTCATTTAATCTGTCTACCTTAGAAGTAAAACACTGTTTCTTTAAATCATTTCACCTAGGTCTCACAAAGCCAAACAACAAGATTTTTATATTGATGACTCACCAAAAATAGAATTGGAATGGATTAGGGTAATAATGGATTAGGTTCCACAACAAGGTAAAAAGCTCATACACAAATCTATCAACAAATAAATGTTAAAATTATTCCAGTAGAAGCACAACTCTTAGACATGCCTAATGTCTCAGGTTTGTGATCTTAGCTATTCAAAGGCTGATGCAGGATGATTCCAAGTTGAAAGCCTGCCAGGGTATCTTAGTGAGACCCTGTCATGAAATAAAAATGTAAGGGGTCTCGGAAAACAGTTCAATGATAAAGCACTTAAAGATCTGGGCTCAGTCCTCAATATCACACACACACAAATCAATTTCATAACAACACCATGTCAATAAATTCAATGTCAATATTTACTCCATTTTCAGAGAGGAAGTGATAGAAGCAATTAACCATATTAAGTCTAAAAATAAAGTATACTTATTTAACAAAGAACATTAGTGTGTTTTTTTAAAAATCAAGTATCTGTAAATTTCATGCTGAAAAGTTCATTGTATTAATTTCTGTTGTGAAACTTCCTTGAAATACATGCTAAAAGACTATGAAGCCAGAAACTAAAAGTCAAAACCAATCACAGAATAAATGCATTTTTTTCCTGTATCTACTCACTATATCTAAAGATCAGCTTTACTAATTTCTACCTTTTTTACTATTGCTTAGCCCACATCTAAATCTCTTATTCGAGTATTCAAACTGCTTTAGTTTCCTACCAACTCCTTTGATTATGTACATACTGAAAGTTTTGTATACAAATACAACTGTAGGGCTGGAGAGATGGCTCAGTGGTTAAGAGCATTGCCTGCTCTTCCAAAGGTCCTGAGTTCAATTCCCGGCAACCACATGGTGGCTCACAACCATCTGTAAAGAGGTCTGGTGCCCTCTTCTGGCCTGCAGGCATACACACTGACAGAATATTGTATACATAATAAATAAATAAAATAAATATTTAAAAAAAATACAACTGTAAAAAAAATATCTGCAGTGAACTATGTTTCCCTCCCACCAGAAAAAATAAACGTGTTTATTAAAATTCCTTACCCAAATTACCCAAATGTAGAGTTAGTAGAGTCTATAGTTCAAAACAGGATAACTACATTTAAATCCACCATGGAAATACTATTACTTAGGAAACAATACAGATAAAATATAAATCTTCCCTATTTATTTTAATAATCAATACAGCAATTAATTTGCAAAAGAAGAGGAGCAGAAAAAGGTTATAGAGAGAAGCTTCAAGATTATAAAGAACATTTCCATTCACCATTCTGTCCACACAAACAATGACAAAAGGAAGACACAGTGTCAAAACTTCTTTACCACATAACAATCAAAATAAACTGAGACTTTAATTCAAGATATTTCCTTAAAATTGTCTCTAGAAGGCATTGGTAGTTTTATATTAATACTTATAAACAATTCATGTTTTACTAACTTGATGTTCAATTAAGAGTCTATTTTCTAACTTGAATACACAAGAGGGTAATGTGTGTAACACACAAAAAAGATGAAAAAATACAGCAAGATTTGTCTTATATGCAAAACATAAACAATATGTAAGTCAAATGTAGATAGTAACAGTAATTCCAAGAATACCTTTTACCTTTATAAGTAATTTTATCATAAGAAAATTTGACTTTCGAGTAGATCAATAAAATGAGAATTGCTTTTGTCTTAGCATATCTGTTTTTAGATTTTTAAACTACTGACTCCCTTAGCTAATTTCCATTTAACTATCCTGCCTTAGCAAATATGTTTCTTTTTTTAGCTTTTGATTAAGTATGTCTATGGCATGCTGACTGCACTCAACCAATAAGCCTTTTAATGTGTTATAATAACACACTTTGATTCCAATAATTGAGTTAGATGCTTAAAAAGACAATTGTTGGTTTCTAAACCTGTCTATACCAATTTACTTATTCTTACATAATGCAATTTATGTAATGTAATGTTAATTTATATTAACATTATTTAAGTCATGGACTACATACAGTAGGAAAAGAGGTTGTGTCTATGCAAACATAGGATAGCTAAACAAAAGTGAAGTACTGTTTCAAAATTAAATGAAGGCGACACAGTTCTAGGAAACCTGAAAATTCAGAAAGAGCTTATACCTAGTGTTTTTTAAGTATTTTCAAAAGTGCTTATTCCAGTCAGCAGTGGTGGCAAAAATGCATTTAGTTCCAGCACTCAGGAGACAGATGCAAGAGGATCTTTGTGAGTTTGAGGCCAACCTGGTCTACAGACTGAGTTCCAGAACAGCCAGGACTACACAAAGAAACCCTGTCTTGAAATACAAAAACAAACAAAAAAGTATTTATTCCACTTTAGGACAACTGAACTGCAGACCACACATTATGTAAAAAGTTAACAAAACAGAACTCTCAACTTCGTAAGAAAATAATGGTATAAGATCTGTATGAAAAAGATAATAAATGAATATATTTTTGTTTTGATAAATAATTTAAGTAAGGATAGTTATTTTCCCAATTAAACTTTTTAAATAACCTATGGATTGTCCTAATCTCACCAGTTATGAAGTAACCTGTCACCTCTTTTTTCCTGAAACACTTAAATTGGTTTGAAAAGACAGCTGAGTAAAACCTTCATGCTTATAGTATGCAGTAGTACACTCCTGGGCAAAGGGCAAGGATTTCACAGCTCTGTAACATGCACCGAGAGCAGTTCTGATTAGCTATTGAGTAGGGAAGGGTACTTACTGTGATTACAGCCTTGCTAAGACAGATGGATCCCCTGCAGCCATATTCTGTCTCATCTTCAGATTTGTAGTAACTGAGGGTATTATTTTTCAAAACTACCCAACGATCTTGCCACCCATGAATATAGTTTGTCCACTAGGGATAAGAAGAAGAAAAAGAAAAGGTTAAAAAAAAATAAAGTCAGTATTTTAGAAATTGAGGCATTCCAAAATTTTAACACAAAACTTTGAAAAGCTCTAAAAAATTACAATAAACAGTAAAAAAGATTAAGTGATAAAAAATCGAGATGCTTCTTGTATATAATAACGTTCAGTAATTTTAGCTTAATAGCTAAGAAATAAAAAATAAAACATTTTCTTCTACATTTATAAAATTCTGTCATGATCTTTGCATACTTTTAGCTTCCCTTCTTCATCATCATTTTTTTAAGATTTATTTTATTTATTGTGTATAGTGTTCCGCCTGCATGTATCCCTGCAGGCCAGAAGACAGCATCAAATCTCATTACAGATAGTTGTGAGCCACTATGTGGTGCTGGGAATTGAACTCAGGTCCTCTATCAGAGCAGTCAATGCTCTTAACCTCTGCGTCATCTCTCCAACCCCTCTTCATCATCTTTATGACATTTAAACTGTTCTGATTCCTACATAAGGTAACATGCTCAACAAATCAGTTACATGGTCTCTCCCTCCTACACTAAATACTGCATGGGCTTCTGAAGAACTATAAAACCAATCACCAGCAAAATGCTACTCTGTACATTAGTCTCATGTGAAAACTGTATGATGGTCATAATTCTATCAAAGAAAAATCTACATCATTAATCTTTATTCAGTTCACAGTAGTTTTAGCTTTTCCCCTAGAGAACTGATGACCATATATTTAAAATGATTAAATCATTTACAAGTTTCCCTTAAATTATATTTTTCTGAGAAGCACTAATACAAATATAAAGTTGGATCATTTAGATCGTCCATCATGATTTCTGTGTTGCTAAGGTCCTGACAGAGTAAAGTTCCCAATCAAGAAACTGGCAATAGGTAGAAATCTAATTGATAGGAATACTTGATTTTTCATATTATTTATGTCTGGTGTTTTAACATAACTATTCAAAAAAACAATTTAAGCTGGATTGTTACTCAATGCATTAGCTCAGGTTCTTTACTCACTGAGTTTCTATTTCCTGATTAAGCACATTTGAGACTGGTTCTGCTTTTAAGTCTAATCTTCAGTATTGTAAGCCATCTCTGGGAGCTCACTCACGTTGACGGTTTAACTCACTCTTCTAAGTGGTCTCTGGGCACCATTTCCTTATTTCTAACAGCTTCTGACTCAACCAGCACTTAGAAATTCACTTGAAACAAACGACAGTCCAAACAAAACTGAAATATCACCTTCCCTATAAGGTATATTTCCTCCCTCCCTATGTTCCTGTTTTCTTGGTTGTATTACTACATCTGCAGCCATGGGGACTAAAGCTAGCTTAACACCAGATACATGAACAGAAGAGTAGAAATAGGACTAAACAGACCCAATTTTGGTACCTGTGCTGGGAGACCTTGAACAGGTCACTAAACTTTTGTTTCTTTGTATGTTGTTTGAATGGTTGAATAAAATAGTGAAAATGACTGGCACAGTTACACAGGACACTCAATACCTGACTGTTTCTTTCCCCATAGCTTATTACCATACCTTTCCCTGATATCAACTTTTAAATTTGCCCTGTATTCCCAATTTTCAATGATTTCCATCAAATAATCAGTTTAATAGATTCTTAAGAAGTCTTACCCCTCTTAACCTACTTTTAAGAATAATCTTGAGTATACTTGTTAACTTATGCAGCATATTAATTAATGAGACTCCAGCCTTGAAACTTACATGAACAATTTCATATTCTCTATCACATTAAAGGGACAACTTAGTATTTTAAAACCTCTATAGATTAATCTTACCTTGATGCCCATTATTATCCTTTATTAGATAGTAATTGTGGCTATGTTGCTCTCTATGTGTTTCTTTATCAATCAAGTGTCTCTCTTAGAGTTATGATTACATAAACAAAGATTAGAACAATGCCTGGCTTGTCCTATTAACTCAAGTTTGATGCATAATATGCATAGGTAAAGAAGCTTAAAAATCAACATCTCTCTCTAGATCCTTTCTAAAGTGAAAAGAGGACCTCTAGTGAGTGTGTTAATAATTTGTTATTTTCTTATAGTTGAACCAACAAATGGCATAAGCTTTAGGACTCAATAAATGTTTTATTTGCTATTATTAAACCAAGAAAGCAGGGTTTTGCCTTTTCTCTGCCCCTTCATTTTTTCCCTTATCTATTTAACACAGGCAATGTTGCATGTTAGATATTATTTAAAAAGTAAGATTCCTTCATGTTGCTAAGTTTAGCAATCACAAATTCAACAACAAAAATTGAGTCAGAACCAAGTTCCATACAAAATGATACAGGGATTCAAACGAAAGAAATATTGAATATTTATGTAATCAAAGGCTTTATGGAAAGAATGCCATTTGCGATGGACTTAAAGAGTCAAGTCCCATGCCTATAATCCTAGCATTTCAAAGCTCTGGAAGGTAAGTCATGAGTTAGAGACCAGTGTGGTCAATACAGCAAAGCTCTATCTCAAAAGAAAGAACCAAAGTGGTGGCCTACACCTTAAATACTAGCATTCAGAAGACAAGACAAAAGGCAGGGAAATCTCTGAGAGTGAGGCTAGCTTGGTCTAAGCAGCAATTTCTAGGCCAGCCAGAGATAAGATAGTGAGATCTTAAGCGATAAAGTAAACAGACAGCACGTGCATGGTGACGAGTGACCCAGAAAAGCTGGCTAAGATTTCATTTATCCAGGCTTAGTTGCTTGCAAGTACCAAGGTGTGAACCTTCCTCAACATGTGCCATCCTATTTGTCCTAACTACATGGAATTACTACTTAACTAGGACTTTTGGAACACACATGATTAAGAAATATGTCTCAGCCGGGCGATGGTGGCGCACGCCTTTAATCCCAGCACTTGGGAGGCAGAGGCTGGCGGATCTCTGAGGTCGAGACCAGCCTGGTCTACAGAACTAGTTCCAGGACAGGCTCCAAAGCCACAGAGAAACCCTGTCTCGAAAAACCAAAAAAAAAAAAAAAAGAAATATGTCTCACAGGTATTTCTGATTACTATTTAAGAGGGAAAACGCTTTTGGACTGGCATGTTTTTAATTAAATTTCAATTTCCTAAATTCCAGACCCATCCCTTTTTATGAAACAAGAAAGAAAATGAATAACTATTTGGACTTATCTATATAACTAAACAGGAGGAAAAGAACAGATGTTGAAAACTAACTCTTGTTTAAATTATCAGGTAAATTACGAAGGGTTCAAATTACAAAAGACACATACTTTTAAGCTTAAAAACATGCATGATCCATAGTGTGAATGTATGTATTCAGTATAAAGTTCTTTTGATGAGGCTACAGTAGAACACTTGCCTAGCATGCATGATGCCACTGGGTTTGCTCTCTAGTAATGTCCAAAAGTAAACAAAGCACTTTGTAGAAAACATAAACTAGCCATATGGTTCAAACTGTGAAGTGCTTCTTATGCATGCATGAAGACCTGAGTTTGATCCCTAACACCCACATAAGAATGCCAGGCACAGTGGTGGCATATTCCTAGGGCCAGAGAAGTGGAGACAAGAGGATCTTTGGGACTTGCTGACCAACAAGTCTAGCTAAATTGCAAGCTCTGAGTTTACTTTGATACCCTGTCTCAAAAAACAGGGTGGAGGATTGAGAAGGACACCAATTTAGATCTCTGGCCTCCAGACAGGTGTACTCATATATACACACAAATACATATAAAAATAAAAGTTTCCATAAAACATATATATAACTATATATATATATTTGTTAACCATACACACATATATAACCATATATATATATATATATATACATATATATATTTGTTTTTCAAGACAGGGTCTTACTATACAGCTCTGTCTGTCCTAGAACTCATGGTATAGATCAGGCTGGCCTGGAATTCACAGCTATCCATGGGCCTCTGCCTCCCAAGTGCTAGGATTAAAGGTGTGGACCACTACACTGAATAATCATATAACCATACATTCTTAAACTTCCAGAAAATTTTCTTTACAGCTGTTAATAAAATTTTTACTCACACATTGATTGCATACACACAGAACAATCAAAATGAAAACAATTCCCTATTAATGGACATAATCAATATATTCCTATACATTTAAATGCAAGAGAGTTCTCCTTAAAAAAATGATTCTGGGAGACAGGGCCTTGCTATGAAGGTAGGTTAGTTGGCCTGGAACTTGCAATCCTCCTGCTCTGCCTCCTGGGTGCTAGGATTACATGAATATACAATTCTGCCTGCCTTCCAGGTTCAGATTCACATTATACTTCATATGCCAATCTGAATACAACAGATCACAAAGCATGAGCTCTTTTTTCATCCGTCATTCCAATCTCTCACTCTGCAAAAAATGATGATCAAGAAGTCAAAAACGGGCGATGGTGGTGGCACTAGCCTTTAATCCCAGCTTTAAGGAGGCAGAGGCAGGAGGATCTCTGTGAGTTCATGGCCAACCTGGTCTATAGAGTGAGTTCCAGGACAGCCAGCGATACACAAAGAAATTCTGTCTCAAACAAACAAGAAACAAACAAACAAACAAACAAATCAAAAGTATAGCTTGTTTCATAAAACACTTGAATAACACACTGATATAGCAGTCTGCTTCTCATCTAATGACAAGTAATGAAACTCTCAGAATCAGGACAGCCCATTTCACAACCATTTGAAAATGCAAACTTATTATACAACGTGTTCAATACAGATTCTTAAATTATAAAGATATATTAATCTCAATAAACACTGGGGAGCTTCACTCAACTGAAAGCATTATATTAAAATTTCAAGAATGATCACAGCATCAAACACAACATAATTTTCTACTATGTAAATAAAACTTAACACTTGGAAGCTTTGTATCTGACATACTGAAGTCTGGCCCAGGCCTTCTCTCTCCAGCTAAAGACACTGTAATAGCCTAATCTCAAACAATTCCAGAAATGATGTTCAAGAACACTGGCAGCAGAGTGATTTCTTAATGACCAATAGCACATGACTTGGTATCTTATGACCAGCTTGTTAAGGGACCAGCCCCAACTCTCCCCCTGGAAACACTGATAGCTCTAAGCATTTCTTAAAGTTTAACAGGAAAGGACAGGAAAGTCAAAAGGGCTGAGACTTTCCACAACAAAAAATGTAAAACACAAAATCCCTCATTTCCAGCCCTACAAATGCTATCTAGGCTTTAAAAAAAAAAACTTGAAAAGAAGCTTTTAAAAGTACAGGGGGTGGGGTGCAGGTGTGTGTGTGTGTGTGTGTGTGTGTGACAGAAATGTCCTTCCTTAGTGCACAAATACTGTATTATTAAATAATGCTCCTTTTCCTTAACTTTATAAAGGTCGGTCTTCACTCTGACACATTCCAACTTACTATTAATATTTCTTATCCAAGCGTGACAATTCAATAGCTCTTTTCTGAACCTGGGTAAGGAGGGGTAAAGTACAAAAGTGCTGCACACGCTTTCTACACTCAAGATCACTCACACTTCAAAGTTTACTATCTCAGATTTTAAGGCCAAACCCAGGCTTGCCTAAACCCGCTAGAGCTGCACACTACCCCACCCCGCCCCAAGCTATTCTGGTGGGGACCTCCGAAACAATATAGTTTGAAAGGTCCGTGCAACCGCTCTCGCGTCCAGTACTTCAGACACCACGGTTGCCCAACCCATATTCCTACACCCCAGACAGCTGCCTCCTTGGGTTCCAAGTAACCAGATGCACCTTGCCTTCCAAACTGGATCGCGGATTGTACACGCTTCCCAAGGTCCTCGGTCCTTGGAAAAGCTGACAAGTTCTTGGGGACTGGGGGTAATGAGGTGGGGGGGGGGACAGTTCCAAACGTCTCCTATCCCACCGCTGGTCAGACACACATTCCAGGCGGACCTTTCGGCCCCGCACCCCAGCACATTCCGCAGCCCCCGCCCCGGGACAGTGGGTGCCTCCAGTCCAGCCCCACCCCAGGTCCCGAGCGGCTCCCCTCGCCTCGCGGCAGGTGAGTCCCGGCAGCGGGTCCCCGGCCCCCCGCAGGCTGCTCACCTTGCTGAGGACCCCGCAGCGCTCTACAGGCGGCCCGGACTCCGTCTCCGGATCCTCCTCCGAGCCCGACGAGTTCCAGCTCTGGTTATCCGACATGGAGGCGCGACAGGCGAGCAGGAGACCGGCCCCCGCTCCGCGAGCTGCGCCAGTGCAGGCGCCCAGTCCCTGGGGTGAAGGGTCGAGGGATGGCACAGCCAAGAGTACCCGCTCCGGGGCGTGCAGGAACAGGAAGAGGGACGGAACGCGCCCGCTGCGCCGCCGCCGCCGCGCCTGACACCGAGCGGACCGGGGAAGGAGGACGAGCGGCGAAGAAAGCCTGCCCTTCCAGCAGTCAGCCGCCGTGGCCGTGACCCCTGCGCTGCGCCCGGCGCCGCCACCTGAACTCGGCCCCCTAGGTGCCAACCTCAGTCTGGGAGGGAGGAGGGGAGGAAGACGGGAAGAGCCAAGCCAACGGCAGAGACCCAGGTCGGCTCACACCTCCGCTGCCGCCGCCATCTTCCTGCCGGGCCCACTATTTACCCTCCCTCCCCTCGCCGCTCCCTCCCCTCCGTCCTCCCATCCTCCCTCCACCCCGCCCCGGGCCCCGCCCGGCGGCTCACGACGCTCCCTACCTCCGGCCCTCCCGGGTGACGACGGGTAGGGAAGGAGGCGGAGCAGGGAGAGGGGAGAGTTTGACAGGGAAGCCGCTGCGCTGCATTCTGGGAAGGCGGCCGCTCGGTCCGCCGCGCAGCCTCCTGGGAGTTGTAGTCGCAATCCTAGGCAACTGGTGGGTGTCCCGGGGCGCGCAGAAGGCTGGTTTCCTGGGGGAACCTTCTGAGGGCCAGTGGTCTTCTTTTGACAGTTGTGTGGCCCTTCCGTCCAGCCGGGCTTCTGATTCCGCCTTGCTTGTTTATGACGATCCCTCGATCCCTACTAACCAGGACGTGAGAACCCTCAGGTGAGGACGTCGGGTTGTGCGCAGCTGCTTTCCGGAAAGCCCGGGAACATCTTTGCGACTTGCCTGGGCAAGGATGTCAGGGGTTCAGCCGCTTCACTATGGGCTGGAGGTTATGACATCTCCAGTCACAAACTGGAGGTTTTTTCTCTCGAAAGCCGCCACTGCTAATCCCGAAGGACTGCTGTCTATGTCTTTAGTAATTAGACTTAATACTTGAGGCTTACTGCTGTTGAGGGAAGAATTCCTTCAGACTATTTTCATAAGCGTTTCACATTGTTAAATTTATAGAATTTAGCCGGGCGGTGGTGGCTCATGCCTTTAATCCCAGAACTCAGGAGGCAGAGACAGGAGGATCTCTGTGAGTTCGAGGCCCGCCTGGTCTACAAGAGCTAGTTCCAGGACAGACAAGGCTACACAGGGAAACCCTGTCTCGAAAAATAAAACAAATAAACAAAAAATTATATAATTTTTATAACGTTGAAAAGGGATTTTATAAAAAGTGAAATAAATCAGATTATATCCTTAAGTTTTCTCTTAGGTGTGAACAGCGTCTTACCGAAACTCACATCAAGGTCTGTTTTCCTCCCCTAAAGACTGGATAGAAATTTTCTATCATAGCCGGGCGGTGGTGGCGCACGCCTTTAATCCCAGCACTTGGGAGGCAGAGGCAGGAGGATCTCTGTGAGTTCGAGGCCAGCCTGGTCTACAAAGGGAGTTCCAGGACAGGCTCCAAAGCTACAGAGAAACCCTGTCTCGAAAAACCAAAAAAAAAAAAAAAAAAGAAATTTTCTATCATAAAGGTTGAAACGCAAGTTTTATTGACCAATAAGGAATTACACAATAGATGGCTATCAATTTCCTGATAATTCCTAACTTTGAAATTCCTTATTAAAGTCTGTTTGCTACCCAGTTGGGAAGGTAAGAGGACATTTGAGTGTGGGGATTAAGGCACAATGGCAAGGAGGAGACTCTGCCCTCTGACAGGAAGTGGCTCTGGAAGTACTTGTGACAGTGTTCATTTCTGTAGATTGGCACCAGACAGTAGATTCTAAATCAGTTTCCTTTGTAAAATAGTGGTAGTGCACCATTGAAAGACATTCAAACGAATAAAACCTTAAGAGATAAAGCTTTTAAGAATGCCTTGTCAACCCCACGGTGGTGGTGCATGCCTTTAATCCCAGCACGTGGGATGCAGAGGCAGGAGGATCTCTGTGAGTTCGTAGGCCAGCCTGGTCTACAAAGAGAGTTCCAGGACAGCCAAGGCTGTTACACAGAGAAACTCCTGTCTCAAAAAAAGAAAAAGAAAATTTAAATAAAGAAAGAAAGAAAACCTTGTCAAGCTGTTAAAACATAACCCAAGGTTATCATTCAACACACACAGAGCTACTTTGAGAATTACCAAGAGTATGCATTTAGAATGTTTTGCTTTGCTTCGTGAATCTAATGTGGTTGAGACTTTCTAATTCTTGTACTAGACTTTAGAATCATTGCTCTTAAGTAAAATGGTTGTGAATATTGAGAAAGTCACTTCATAATGCAATTTAGAACCCTAGAAATAGTGTTACATTTAATTCTGGAATTGAACCTTCTATTGTATTTTCAGCCTCACCTAGGTTTGAATAATTGTGACCACCAACACCCAGCTCCCACTTACTCAGTTGAAAATTGCTTCATTATATTTAGTATTAATGTATGAGACATTGCCTCGCTACATTGGTCCATTGTACTAAAGGCTAAAATAGTTTAAGTGCAGAAGATTTTTGTATACCGACTAGAGTGACACCTTAGAGGTTTTTTTTTTTGTTTTGTTTTGTTTTTTTTGTTTTTCGAGACAGGGTTTCTCTGTGGTTTTGGAGCCTGTCCTGGAACTAGCTCTTGTAGACCAGGCT
>NC_022021.1:3906680-3974543 GCF_000317375.1 Microtus ochrogaster
TGTCCTGGAACTAGCTCTGCAGACCAGGCTGGTCTCGAACTCACAGAGATCCGCCTGCCTCTGCCTCCCGAGTGCTGGGATTGAAGGCGTGCGCCACCATCGCCCGGCTGTACTTTATTTATTTCATAATAAATATAGATGATAGCTTCGTAGTTGTGTGTCTTACAGAGGGCTTCTCTAATCCTTGTGTAGTGTTCTTTATTTTTATTGGCTTCATTTTTAGACCCGTATACCATGGAATTTATTTTAAAATACAGAATAGGGTAGGAAATTAATTATTGTTGGATTTTGTTTGTTTTGCAAATGGGCATTTATTTGGGCCCAGCATGTTATTGAACAGTCTATTCTTACTCTGGTACAAATACGCTACTTTTATGGTATATAAAAATCCCCATATAAGCCGGGCGGTGGTGGCGCACGCCTGTAATCCCAGCAATCGGGAGGCAGAGGCAGGCGGATCTCTGTGAGTTCGGGACCAGCCTGGTCTACAGAGCTAGTTCCAGGACAGGCTCCAAAGCCACAGAGAAGCCCTGTCTCGAAAAAAAAAAAATCCCCATATATAGTCCTGCTACTGGACAGCATTCTTTTTTGTTGATATATTTATATCTATACCAGTATTTTACTGACTTAATTGTTTAGTTTTCATATACAGTTAATAAATTTTTATGATATTCTTTTTCATTTGGATGCTTTTCATATCTTCTCTTCCAAATGAATATGAGGGTAGCTTTTTGAACTGATTAAAAAAAATTGTGGTTTGATTTGGGGCTAGGAAGATGGCTCAGTCAGTGAAGTTCCTGATGTTTAAGCATGAAGTTTTGAGTTCAGATACCTAATATCCTCGTAAAAGCCAGGCAGGGCGGTACACATAGTAATTCCAGAGCCATCTGACTAGAGACATATAGAACCCAAGAGCTTACTAGCCTGCCAGCCCAGCTGAAATGATGGGTTCCCAGGTTCTGAGAGAGACCATCCTTGTCCTAAAACAAGGTGGAAAACCATTAAAGAAAATACTCAAAGTTAACACCCAGCTTACATATTCTCTCTCTCTCTCTCACGCACTCACGCACACACGTACATATACATGAAATAACAAAGTATGAAGATTTGAATTATAAAGCAATTACATCCTTACAGTATTATTTACATTAGCCAGACACCTTAAGTATGCGATCTGACTTTTATCTTAAAAGTCATGTAAGTGGAGCATTGCTGGTCCTGTTGTCCCATAAAGAATAATGAACTTAAGCACGGGGAGGCTGAGTCACTTACCCAATGTCTCATGGCTGCTAAGTGGCAGAGTTAAGATTAGAACCCAAGTCTCATTCACTTCCAAGCGCCTTTTTCTGTGCTTTTTAATATATCACTGGGAGACAATGGATAAAAAAATGTATTCTATAGATAGGTGCATCCAAGCCACTATATGTGTGTTCTATAGATAAGACAGCAAAGCTGCAATATATAAAAACAATGTTTTGTAGATAATAATCCAACCCTTATAGATGAAGCACTATATAGTTCTATAAATAAAGCACTCAAGCCACTATATAAGAAATGTGTTCTATAAATAAGGCGTCTAAGCCAATATATATATGTAAAACGTTCTATAGATAAGACCATACAAGCCATATATTAAAAAAGTTCTGTAGATGAGACATTTAAGCCACTATATTAAAAAGTGTGTTCTATAGATAAGACCATACAAGCCATATATTAAAAAATGTGCTCTATAGATGAGGCATTCAAGCCACTATATTTAAAAAAAAAAGTTCTATAGATAAGGTATCAAAGCCACTCTATAAACAAAATGTGTTCTATAGATAAGGCATCTAAGCCACTATTTAAAAAATGTGTTCTATAGATAAGACATCCTAGCCACTATAAAAATATATGTTCTATAGATAAGGCATCCAAGCCACTATATAAAAAGATGTGATCAGCCGGGCGATGGTGGCACGCCTTTAATCCCAGCACTCGGGAGGCAGAGGCAGGTGGATCTCTGTGAGTTCGAGACCAGCCTGGTCTACAGAGCGAGTTCCAGGACAGGCTCCAAAGCCACAGAAAAACCCTGTCTCGAAAAACAAACAAAAAAAAAAAAAGATGTGATCTATAGATAAGAATACAAGCCACTCTCTATATATATTTTTAAAGATGTGTTCTATAGATAAGATATCCAAGTCACTATATTCTTTTTAAAAAATGTGTTCTGTAGATAAGGTATCCAAGCCTATGCTTTTAATTCAGCCAGTGACTCTTAGCATTTCCCGATTGTGTCGTCTGCTGTCTTATTTGCCTAACATCTGTTCTGGAGATTTCACTATTCCCTTCTATTTCTAATATTTGAGATGAATGACTTAATTACAGAATAGTTAAATAATTTCCCATAAGTCATAGTAAAGATGTATTTGGGGTTTGAGCCCCAAATCCAGATTTCAGTGTTCATTCTTAACCCACTTGAGTTTTCCCTCAATTCCCTCTGCTAATTCTCCCACCTCATCTTCCTCTTAGTATGAAGTACCACCACCAAAAACTATGACCAGCTAAAAGTGGAGGGAGTTTGTAAGAGCCATGATTTTGCAATCTTCAAAATAGAGGTGTTAATTTGTGAAATAGAGGTGCTAATCTATGAACCATGGCAGTCTAAAAATCAAGCTGCATGGAGCCCTAATCCTGCTTTCCAAGAGGTTGTTTGGGGGATTGTTAGTTGGAGGCCAAGCCTAGGCTACATGCCAAGACCCTGTCTCACAAAACCAAACAAACAAATCTAGAGAAGAGGTGAACTAAATATAGCATATTAATAGTATAGCTATATTGGTAACCCTGTTTTCATGACTGGAATAATTATCTAGGTGGTGGTAGTAGCAATCATTCAAGCTTTCTTCTGTATTATTTTATATGAAAAACACGCCCAAATATCTGCATGGTTATGAGTGTGGGTGTATGTTTATACTAGTTAAAGTGTCCTGGCACCTCTTCAAACCCAGTCCTGTAAATTAACTTTCAACTTAGGGTTATTTGTCTTTTTAATCCCTGCCCCATGTATTTTCTTCTCCATGGCTGAGAGAAATGATGATCGTAGCAGATCTTTCCTCATCCTGTTGATGTCCATTTTTCATTTTGTAGGGGAGATAAGTGCTTTACTTAACCCAAGCTGGCCTAAACATGTTGCTAATTCTCCTGCATCAGTCTCACAAATGCTGGGATTATGAGTGTGAGCCACGGTGTCCACCTCTTCATTCTTCATGTTATGATGCATAGTGATTAAATCACACCTGCTGTCTACCAAGAAAGGACTTTGTGACACATCCCCATTGAGAAGCACTAATGTAATAGTGTTCATTTGGTTTGGTTTGGTTTGGTTTGTTGCAATTGTCTGAATCTCTTTGAGGATAGATTTCTACTGGGATTCTGAGTTTACCGTGTATTAGATTACACTCCGTCATACTGTGTCTTGAGTTCTCCGTCCTTGCTTCAAGGGTTTCCAGTAGAGAGACAACAGTAGAGTAGGACCTGAACAAGCGATTGTAAGGAGATGGTGGACAGTTATGGTTTCAGAATGAGTCACAGGGGGGACAGCAATTTAATTATTTATTATGGTTGACCGGTTGGGTACTGTAATTGCTTTTCTTGAAGGTTCTGTTGACTAGCAGAGGCAGAAATAAATTCAAATTATTTCCAATATGAGAAAATTTCAGAGATCTCAACTGGTTTCGTATATATTGAAAACTTAAAATAAGGTGTTAGTGTTTTTCTATCCACCTCTAGGGCCTCCTGATATGTTTTATCTGAATTTTTGTGGTCTCATTAGCTTTCTATTCTCAACTTGCAAAGAGAAACAGATAGTTGTCTGGCCAATGGTATAATCAGTTTTTCCCAAAAGTATGGTATTCAAGGCTGCGCTCTCTCTCTCTCTCTCTCTCTCTCTCTCTCTCTCTCTCTCTCTCTCTCTGGTTTGTTGACAATGGGACTTTGACTAGAAGCAATCAGCAGCATATCTAGTACATATTACTTTCGTTATAGTCTGTTTTTAACTATATTTTAACTATATGAGGTGGGAGGCAAAGTTGCATGGAAAAACATAATTTAGTACATATGAAAACCCATTGATGTGCCCCACCCAGAAACTGATTCTTTTTTAAAAACATACTAGCATATGATAAAAACTTAAATGTACAAATTAGACAACATATGTTGCATTCTCTCACTAGAATTTGAGTTCCATTGATGGACACATTTTCAACTATTTTCAGCCATTTTTATAATTTTAATATTAATAACAGTGCTGAGCACATAGAAGGCATTCAAAATAATTAATGAATGTGTAAACAGTTTCAAATAATTTAAAAAATATATGCATAGAAGGTATTATGTTGACTACTATGGGAATTTGAATATAGTAGGTTAAAAAAAGCAAATGGGTAGGAGTTGGACTTCCTATTCTCAAGGAGATTATAACAGAAAACAAGTAGATTAAAAGGTGCATATTCAAATATAATTATTAAACTGGTGTTTTATAAGTTACAGGAAGCAAATTCTTCTACTATCTGATAGAGATAACCGAGTTCTTTAACCCTCTTATCTAATCTTCCTACTGGCTCACTCAAGGCCATTCGCTCCAAGCTCTCTTAGTTAGAGCTGTTCATTTGGTATTTTTAAGAAAAGATGATTCATGTTTCCTGGTCTTATTCCACCATACAGTAGAATGAAATCACTGTACTGTAAACTTACGGATCTCAATGACTTCTTCAATATGACATGTAGATAAAATTCTGGAAAAAATAATTTTCCCAGACTGTTCTATTATGTAGCCCTGGCTGGCCTCAAACTTGTAGAAATCTTCCTGCCTCTGCCTCTGACAGCTGGGGTTAAAAGCATAATTCCCATGGCCAACATGAAGTTTGGAAACATTTAAGATTTACAGAACTCCCACTCCAGGTTTCTCTGACTTTCCAACTTAACCTGTACTGTTTTGTATCTTTATCCTTTTCTCTATTCTGATAAGAGGTCACCATAGCCTCTGCCAGTGTTCCTCTCAGGCCCATTAAAAAATCATGAAAGTCCTGGGTATAGTGGTGCACTCCTTTAATCCCAACACTTGGGAGGCGGAGTCAGGTGGATCTTTCTGAGTTCAAGGACAGCCTGGTCTACAGAGTGAATTCTAGGACAGCCAGAACTATTAAACAGAGAAACCCTGTCTCAAAGAAAACAAAACAAAAACAAGCAAACAAAAACATCACGAAAGCTTCTGTTATTACAGTAATTCATTCTAGGTTCCCAGTAAGTAAATGGTCTTGGGAATTAATCCTAACTGGCTTAATCTGTAGTAACTATAACTTTGGATGTGTATTTAATATATAAACAATTGCTTAATAGTATTATTACTATAATCTTTTTTCTTCTCTGTGTATATATCCTAGTTGTCCTGTTATATGCATAATTTATGTATAAATGTACCCAAGTAGATATTCATTTATATAAAATGTACCAAATCCAAATCCATCTATGTTGGCAGAGACTGCTCACTAGTTTCCTGGCCACCCAGACCTGAAATAATCACACAGAAACTGTGTTAATTACAATACTGCTTGACTAATAGCTTAGGCGTCTTTCTACTAGCTCTTATATCTTAAATTAACCCATTTCTATTATTTTATATTTTACCATGAGGTTCATGGTTTACAGGTACCAGTACGCAGAGTCTTTCTCCTCTAGCAGCTTCATGGTGTCTTTTTGACTCCGCCTACTCTCTCTATAAATCTCTGTTTGGATTTCCCATCTGGCTTTACTCTAATAAGTAAGTCATTGGCTGAAAGCAGTTTTTTTTTATTAACCAATGGCAATTAAACATATTTACAACATATAGAGGGGAATCCCACATCATCTCCCCTTTTCTGTCTAAATAAAAAAGAAGGTTTTAACTTTCTTTTTTTAATTTATTATGTGTACAGTATTCTCAGTATTCTGACTGCATGTATGCCTGCAGGCCAGAAGAGGGCACCAGCTCTCACTACAAATGGTTGTGAGCCACCATGTGGTTGCTGGGAATTGAACTCAGGACCTTTGGGAGAGCAGGCAGTGCTCTTAACCACTGAGCCATCTCTCCAGCCCCAGAAGGTTTTAACTTTAACATAGTAAAATTACATATAACAAAACAGGTATCAAGCAAGAATTACAGTTACAATATTTCTATCTATTTTATCTTTTATTATGACTAAGGAAAACTATATTTATAACTTTTTATTCTTTAACTCCATCAAAGACCCCAGAAGGATATATTACCTTAGTTAACAGAAAGTACCTTGTAAGCAACTCCCAAAACTCTAGAATTGACAGAGACATCTTGCTGCCTGGATAATCACCCAAAGTTCTTCTGTAACATTGGGGAATCCAATCTTCAGCCTATATGCCCATGCAGATTTTTCCATGAAGCAGGAAATTTCAAAGAGAGTTCTGTCTATATTGGCAGTTTGTTTGTCACTTTCTTCTGTGTTCTGCAGAATGTCTTGCAGACTCTTTGATGAAGCAGGAACCCTGAAGGACCATCTGACCTTTAGGTAACTTCAGCAGTCATTTTTCTGTGGGTCCTGCATATCCAGTTTATGCAGCATACCATCAAGTAGTCCAAAGAAGAACAGTTTCTTGCCCAAAGGGCTAATAAACTCCATAAAGAGCCTCTTTGATGCCCATCATCCTCTTGAAGTAGATTGGTGCTGCCAGGAGCACATATGTCTCATTGTCATGAAAAGTCATAAGTTTTTAAACATTTTATGTGCCATATTCTGTTAGTCTTTGAAAGGTTTGAAGAATAACTATCCATCTGAAATATATCTCTATACATCTAGAAAACCAAACATGACTACAAACTTGATTAGTATAGATGACTATCTATTAACCTGTATTACTTAATTATATATTTTTAAATGAGCTGAACAAACATAATGCTTTAATTAAGAACAGAACTATACATATGACAAAATTAACCTTAAATTTGTATTAATAAACCAAGATCCATACCAATGCAAAGTATTCATCTTTATGTCATTTCCCCCTTTAAATGAAAACAAACACTTATAAACTATATTTGGGAATTCAGTCAGTAGAGCATGAGACTCTTAATCTCAGGGTTGTGGGTTTGAGCCCCACATTGGGCACCAATCTGTTGGCAGAAACTGCTCATTTGTTTCCCAGCCACCCAGATCATCTGAAATAATCACACAGAAACTGTATAATTGCAATACTGCTTGGCCAATAGCTTGGGGTCCTTTCTAGCTAATTCTTATATCTTAAATTAACCCATTTCTATTACTTTATATTTTACCATGAGGCCCATGGTTTATCAGTACTGACACATGGGCATCTTTCTCCTCTGGCAGCTACATGGAGTCTCTCTGTCTCCACCTACTCTCTTTACATCTCTGGATTTCCAGCCTAGCTTTACTCTGTTAAGCCATTGGCTGAAAGCAGCTTGTATATTAACCAGTGGCAATAAAACATATTCACAGCATACAAAGGGGAATCCCACATCGCCTCTACCTACGTGGTTTTTGTTGTTGTTGTTTTTTGAGACAGGGTTTCTTTGTGTATCTCTGACTGTCCTGGAACTCATTCTATAGGGCAGACTGGCCTTGAGCTCACTGCCTCTGCCTCCCTGAGTGCTGGGATTAAAGACGCGCACCACCACTGCCCAGCTCTACCTACATTTCTAATGATGGAAACTGTAGTTTCAGAAATATAAAGGACTTTCAGGAAACTTGCATGTAACTTATCTTTAGTATTGATAACATTGCAAAGAATAAAATGCTTTTGTAAATATACTCACAAAAGTTTTATACAAACACATAAAAAGTAAGTATAGGCATATTAAGGAATTGATTACATGTGTATCTTATCTTTTGTATTGATACACAAAGAGATTATTTTGCTTCGTTTGGCATGTATGTCTTTCAAACTTAAAGATTTCCAATTAGACTTTGATCTTAACATATAGGGAGGTTCATAGTCAGCTAAGCAACCCTGGTTTAGTAATCTATAATGAACTTTAAAGGACTTATAAAGGTTTTTAAGTGATAAACAAACTTTTCCAGTAACTAGAACAGAAAATGCAGAACATAAAATTTATCTGATTGAAAGTAGCATTTTATAATTGATGTTTGATCAATTTATGGTCTCTAATCTTTGCATGATAATAATCCCTCAGCCAAACAGCTGCAGAATTTCTTTTTGCTTATGCTGATATTTCTTTCTCATCATTCCTTTTCCCATGCATGCTGTTGTTTATGGTTATTGTGTATTATCTGTTACTATTTCCTCTCTTTTGCTGCTCCTGTACATGTCAATGACAGTATTGGTGGGAAAATTATAATAAGAAGAAATGAGAATTACTAAGTAACTAACTTCTATAACCTGTCATGCTGTTAAATGACTAGAGAAGAGAAGCATACCTATTGGGTGGTATTTATTGTTTTGTTATTCATTGTTGTGTTTTGTGCTGGGAATGGAACTCAGAGCCTTGTGTGTACAAGGCAGATACTACAATATGGAGCTACATCCCCATCCCCATGTCTCTTCTAAATTCTCATTTCAATCCTGGTCCCCGCTTCAGTATTCCAAGAGCCCTGAATCCCTTTTTCAGTTTCCCAAGCCCTTTAATGTCTCCTAGCCTTGTGTGGTAGTTTGAATATAATTGCCCCCCATAATCTCATAGGGAGTGGCTCTATTAGGAAGTGTGGCTTTGTTGGAGTGGGTATGGCCTCACTGAAGGGAGTGTTGCTGTAGAGGTGGGTTTTGAGGTTTCCTATGCTCAGGATATTTCCCAGTGTCTCAGTTGACTTCCTGTTGCCTGAAAGATGTAGCACTCTCTGCCCCAGGACCACATCTGCCAGTATCCTTCCATTCGCCCCATCATAATAATGAACTGAACCTTTGAATCGCTAAGCCAGCCCCAATTAAATTTTTTCTTTATAAGAGTTGTGTGGTCCTGGTGTTTCTTCACAGCAGTGAAAACCTAAGACTCCTTGTCCTCAATCTAGTGAACATACCCTTACCCCAAATATCAGTGTCATATTTCTATTTCCTAAGATAAATTATGATACTAAATAGTAGTATTGAGATACTTACAGAGATGGACATTTTAAATAGACATTTCCTATATTTAACTTGCTTGCTTTTTCTTTATCTAACCATCCACAATCTAAATGGATTCCTTATTAACATCTCTTATTAGTATTGTTATTATTATCATCATCATAATCATCATTATATGATAATTATATTGCCATGTATTATTCTATTGCTCTGAACTGTTTATATTGTTTACAAAAACAGTCAAACTTTTTTGGTTTTGAGAGTCTTACTGTGTAGCCCAGACTCGCTTTGAACCTGCCTTCTCTCTGCTCGGTCTCCCAGGTGTTGGGATTATAGGAGCATACCACCAGTCCTTGCATGTTGCTTTAATAATTTTTTGGTTCTTTTTTTTTTTTTTTGAGACAGGGTTTCTCTGTGGACAAGGCTGACCTTGAACTCACAGAGATCCACCTGCCTCTGCCTTCCAAGTGCTGGGGTAAAGCATGCACCGCCACAGCCTGACTAGTTGCTTTCATCTTTAAGGTGACTTTCTATCTGTTTTGGACTTCTTCTGTGTTGATTTTTGTGAGAGTGACTTTCTGAGAGAGCTGTACTTGGAAGTAGTTGGGGAAAATGGTTGACATGGGTGCTTATTCCTACCGTGCAGCATTGCATACAATTTGTCCCCAGAGAAAATGCTGACATCGATTACAGATGAGCAGTGATAGCAGTGGACAAGTTTTGAAAGTCACTTCTCCTTCCACGGTGGCATTCAGGGGTCAAACTCAAATCATCAGGCTAGTATGCAAGTACTTTTATCCCCTGAACCATCTCACTGGCTCCGTCCACACATTTCTAGGGAATTTGGAGGCTAAAAGGAATGAAGGTCATGGGGGCAGGCAGAATGTAGTGCCCTGGAAACCCCCTGGAAGTGGGGGAAGGGAAACTGCAATCAGATATAATGTATGAGAGAATAAAAATAATAATTAAAAAAAGAAAGGGCAGTCACTAAGAGCCATCTGTTCTCTGCTGTTAGTGTAGAACTTGTGTGAAGTTAAAGGAGAGCTGCACTTTAGAGAGACCAGAGGACACTCAGGAGCTGTGTCTATGACTTCATTCGAAAAGTGTTATGTTGTTACTGCGTTTGACACCTCTGCCATATGCTGATAGCAATACAGGATAACTTAGAAATTAACAGTAGAGAACCAAAATCAATGTCAAGGTTAGACTGAAAGTAGCTTCAGAGCTCTCTGCAAGAGGGGATGGTGAAAGGGACAGGAAAATAAGTTTGTGTCTGCAATTCGGTAGGTTTTTTTCAGTTCAGTAGGTTTACATGGAGTGTAACCTAACAACTCAGTTGCTCATTAACAGCATGACCCTGTCCCATGATCCAGTCTTTATTTGTAATTTTATATTTGAATAGTAATTTTACAGATTGTAAAATCAAATATTGTAGCAACACAGTATCAGAAAAGGTACTATAGGAGAACATTTTTTATCCTCGCCTAAGGACATACGTACACATCCCTTAAAATTTGTGTACCTTACTATATATCTTAAATAAAATAGAATGTATCCACTTAGCATTTCTTTTTTATGGACAGATTTTATTTTTTTAATTTAATTATTTTATTATCTATCTATCTATCTATGTAGTGTGTGTATATGTGTGTGTGTGTGTGTGTGTGTGTGTGTGTGTGTGTGTGTGTGTGTGTTTCTAAGCAGGGTCTCCCTGTATAGTAGCTCTGACTATCCTAGAACCTACTCTGTAGACTAAGCTGGCCTTGATCTCAGAGGTCCACCTGCCTCTGCCTCCCAAGTGCTGGGATTACAAGTATCTGCCTCCACCACCCAGGTGAACAGATATTTTTGCTGCCATGATCTAGTAGCCAAGAATTTGTCAGCCTCTCTCTTCCTGCCTACAGTCAACAATCAGAAACAGTGAACTTCTGTAAAATACAAATTTACTGACTGGAGAGAGAGCTCATTCAGTAAATTGAGTTTGATCCTAAAAATCACTGTTTAAAAACAAAATAGCCAGCATCACACACTTTTAATACTAGCAGTGGAGAGTGAAAATTGGAGATTCCTGGAGATCCCTGGCTAGCCACCCTATCCTACTTGGTGAGTTCTAGGCCATTGAGAGACCTGGTCTCAAAAGAAAGGTAGATAAGGCTTGGGAGATGGCTCAGTCGGTAAAATGTTTCCTTAACAAACGCAAGAACCTGAGTTCATATCCCAGAACCTATGTGAACAGCCAAGCACAGTGATCTGTTCCTATAATCCAGTGATAATGAGATGAAATTCCTGGAAGCTTGGTGGCCAGTGAGTCTTACCTACTTGGCTGCCATTTAGGCCAGCCAGAAATCCTTTCTAAGCAAATGTTGGAAGGTGCTGAGGAGAGATGGTTCTCAGACCTCTACATACACAACCACGTCCACACAAAGGTGGGTGGTGCCTGAGGAAAGACACCTGAGGTAGTCTTTGCCTCCGCGTGCTCATGCATTTACATCTGTACATACAAACGTGTACACACACACACACACACACACACATATACACTATAGCTTTAACTTTTCATAGTTTTAAATTCTCCTGAGTTTACTTCTGAGTTAAACATTTTCATTGTTACAGAGCCCAAAAACCTTTGCAAAGCATGCAGCTCCTCAGCAAAATAGAAATGCATGAGCTGGGCTTGGGAGTTTATTTTGCATTGATACTTTATTTGATGTGCTTCAGAGTATTTCTCATTGTATATTAAGGAATATAGATTTCCTGGACTCGGGGACACATCTGTAATCTCAGCACTCAGGAAGGAGGATCCTAAATTGAAGGACAGGATGGCCTGCATTAGGGTGAGATGGAAGGGACAATGGTGTTAGTTGTATCTCAGTAGGGGAAAGTAGGTAGAGTGGATGGATATTTTAGCAGGCGTCTATCCCGTTCCTCCTCTCTGGAACAGACAAATGAATAGGCTAAGGGCAATCAGAGAGTGTGTGAGTCACGTGTGGGGTGCTGCACAGCTGTAATCCCACCTGCCACAAGTAAAGAGCTGTTTAGGCTGCATAGCAAGAAAACAGCATTTAATTGGGAGCTTGCATTCAGTTTCCGAGGGTTAAGTCAATAATCATCGTGGTGAGAAGCATGGCAAGGTTAGTCAGTGGTCATGGTGAGAAGCATGGCAGGAGACAGGCAGGCATGGCATTGCTGGAGCTGCAAGCTGCAGACAGAGAGAGGGGGAGATTGAGAAAGAGAGCGAGAGAGACTGGGCCTGATAGAAGCTTTTAAAACCTCAAAACCCATCCCCAGTGACACACCTCCTCCAGAAAGGTCACACAACCTAATTCTTCCTAAACAGTCAAACACTTGAGAGCCTGACATTCAAATATATCAGCCCATGTGGGCCATTCTCATTTAAACCACAGCGGTCCCCCAAAAGCAGGCTTCCGCCTGTGGTGAAAACTTGAGTTTTCTGTTGATGCATACTCTTAGTTTAGAAACTACAGGGCTGCGTTATTTGTGTCAGTTACAAAGATTTAAAAAATGAACTCAGAATGCCAAGTGTTTTGTATTTGAACACACAGTGTTGCATCTGTGTTTTCATCCCCATTATATAAAAACTGTAGGCATATGGTTCTATTTATGTGTGTAAAATAGTTTGAGAGAAACATAGAAAAATAGTAATCTGCGAATATCTTGGGGTTGTGACTTATAATAATCTTTAAAATTTAAAATATAATTTACAATAAGTAAAAAAGAAAATGGAATTTTAAAATCAGTCATGTATGATTATTAATAATTATCAATTATTTGTTCATTTGAAGACTTAAATTTAGAATAATCTTCATTGTGTTTTAAATTAGAAGGTAAAAAGAATAATTACAGTCTAAAATTTTGTGCTAGATATTTAACCTCTTGATGAAAACATGAAATATTTGAGCATTTGAGAGTTGTATAAATAATAGTCTAACATAAGTTAAGGTTTTCTCCGTATGGGTTTGATTCTTCACGGTATACTGAACAGGAGAACAAGCTCTACACGGGAGCCTCCTGTAGCTCCCCTTTCCTTTCCTATCTCTGTCTTCTGTCCCTTCCTGCTCTCTGCCCCTGTGGTTAGGGTATTCTTCCTGCTTGCCAGTATGTTCATTCCAGATTCCTTTGGTCAGTATGCTAGTACTCATGATATTGTTTGCTTTTGCACGCCTTTTAGAAGAAGCCCCCATCCTAAAATCTTTTGCTAGAATTCCTTTGAAAAATTGCCAGTTTCCATCCTTATTACCACCAAAACACAGGGATCGCTTTTTGTTTTTAAGTGGTGGTGTCAGCAGTAGAATCAGACTGGGAAGAATTTGAAGATTTTCAGAGAAAATGCTTTTAAACCACTGGACCAAACCACAGGAACCAGGAAGTCTTTCCTTTGAGCCGTGCACCTCTTCTGTGTCTGTTTTAAAAGTAAAGCAGGTTGTACTTTAGTTAGCACACTGAGAACTGTGCGTTTCTTATTGGCTTCTTTTTTTTTTTTTTTTGGTTTTTCGAGACAGGGTTTCTCTGTGGCTTTGGAGCCTGTCCTGGAACTAGCTCTGTAGACCAGGCTGGTCTCGAACTCACAAAGATCCGCCTGCCTCTGCCTCCCGAGTGCTGGGATTAAAGGCGTGCGCCACCACCGCCCGGCTCTTACTGGCTTCTTGATGAACCAAACTATTCTGTAATTTCAGGCTATAAAAATGTTGACCATTTTTCTTTTCAATGTTACAGTTATATCCATTCATCTGGTTTATTTTATCTGTAATGATGCTTAGTATTATAGTACAAATTCTAATTTGCGTATAAACAAAATCCATCTAGTAACCCCAACTGGCCTGGCACTTTTAATTCTCCTGCTTCAGCCTCCCAAGTAGTGGGATTATAGGCCTGCATCAGTGTATCGAGACCTTACCCCTGCAATGGAGCTGCCATCAGAAGTCAGAGTATTAAAAAATTCTTTCTGAAATAATGAAAGTAATTTTTATTCTTTGCTAGCACCCAAGATGAAAGCAACATTGTTATGAAAGAAAGGCTTTAAATTATATACATAAATTACTGTCACTGTTGTGGGTACCTGACTGCTGCCCACCTAGCCATTTGTTTGCAGCATAAGTGAACCCCAATTTAGAGCTAACTGTGATGGCAAGAAAGCTTCATTAGAGTTGAATAGGAGACTTGGATGCCATCCCAATTCTTCAACTTACCAGTAGAGTTATGATGAATAATTCACTTAATTTTGCTTAATTTTTTTAATTTTTGAATTTTTTGTAGCTTTTCTTCTTAATATATAACCAGAGAGAATAACCAAATTTGTTGTGCATGTTGTTGCATAGTTTGTGTGTATATATTTTTGGATAAAACTTTAAACAATGTATTGTGTATGTGTGTGTCTGTATGAGAGAGAGAGAGTGTGTGTGTGTGTGTGTGTGTGCGCGCGCGTGCGCGCGCATGTGTGCACATGTATATGTAAAACTGGTGTAGACATACCACAGGGTGTGTGGAGATAAAAGAACAACTTTGGTTCTCTGCCTTCACTGTGGGAACTGGGGACTGCACTCGGTTGTCAGGTTACATGATGAGCATTTTACCCACTGAGCTGCACTGCCAGCTCTTGAGTATGGCTTTTGTACAGACAGGTCTTTGTTGCTGGGCTCAAGTGGTCCTCCTGCCTGAACCTTGTGAGGGTTTTCTTAGTTTAAAAGGTGGTGTAACATTGTGCAATGTAGTCATTTCCTGGGGGTGAATAGATTTTTTTCCCTATACTTTTGCTTCCTGAATTGAGCTCTATTATATAGTCAGTAATAATTGCAACTGAACTTGGCATGTATAATAGAGAGGTGTTATTTTATATTTGTTCTCTATGCAATAGATAAAAATACAAGATTTAACAAGAGCACCGAAGTTCATAAAAGAAACACTACAACAGCTAAAAACCATACTGAACCTCACCTAGTGAGGTGACTTCAAAACCTCACTCTCACTAATAAACAGGTCATCCAGACAAAAATTAAACAGAGAAATGCTGGAGTTAATAACATCATGAATCAAACAGACCTAGCAGATATTTACAGAATATTTCACAAAAACAAAAAGAATATACTTTCTTCTAAGAAGCTCGAGGAACTTTCTCCAAAACTATGTACTGGTAAACAAAGCAAATCTCAACAAATATAAGAAAATGGAAATAACATCCTGTGCCCTACCTGACCACCATGGAGTAAAGTTGGATTTCAACAACAACAGAACGCTTGCAAACTCACAGACACTAGGCAACTCACTATTGAATGAAAAATGGGTCAAGACAGAAATCAAGAAGGAAATTAAAAACTTTTTAGAATTGAATGAAAACGAAAACACAATACCCTGTCCTATGGGACACAATAAAGGCAGTTCTGGGAGACAAGTCGATAGCACTCAGTGTCTACATCAAAAAATTGGACAGATCGAATATTAGTAACTTAGCAGCACTCCTGAAAGCTCTAGGGGATATAAAAGGAAGAAATAAATAACTAAGAGAAGAAATAATTAAACTAAGGATGAAATCAATGAAATAGAAGCAAAAAAAACCCCAACAATACAGAGTCTCAATGGAAGGAAGAGTTGGTTCTTTGAGAATCAGTAAGATTGACCAACCCTTAGTCAAATTAACTAACAAATGGAAAGAGAAGATTCAAATTAATATAATTAGAGACAGGAAGGGGGATATGACAACAAACACTGATGAAATCCAGAAAATAATGACATACTTTAAAAATCTGTAATCTACTAAACTGGGAAGCCTATAAGAAATGGATGAATTTCTTGACATTTATATATATAACCTACCAAAATTAAATCAAGATCAGATAAACAATTTAAACAGACCCATAACCCCTGGTGAAAGAGAAGCAGTAATTAAAAGTCTTCTGACCCAAAAAGCTCAATTCTGTGCAGAATTCTACTAGACTTTCAAAGAAGAATTAGCACCAATATTCCTCAAATTATTCCACAAAATACAAATGGAAGGAATAGGAGGCGACACTTACCCCAAACCTGAGCTATACAAAGACCCAACAAAGAAAGAGAATTACAAACCAATGTCCCTATGAACACAGGTCTAAAAATTATCAACAAAATACTTACAAACCAAATCCAAAAACACATCAGAAATTATCTGCTATGATCAACGTGGCTTCAATCCCAGAGAGGCAGGGATAGTTCAAGACATATAAATCAATAATTGTAATGCACCACATAGGGAAAAAACAAAAACCACATCATCATTTCATTAGATGCAGAAAGATGGATTTTTGACAAAAATCCATCATTGCTTTATGATAAAAAGGCCTGGAGAAACTAGGGATACAAGGGACAGGCCTCAACATAATAAGGCAATTTACAGCAATTCCACAGCCAACGCCAACCTAATCAGAAGCATTTGCCCTGAAACCAGGAACATGCCAAGACTGTCCGCTCTTTGCATACCTAGTCAGTATAGTATTTGACATTTTAGCTAGAGCAATAAGACAACTGAAGGAGGTCAAGGGGATACAAATAGACAAAGAAGTCAGTGTTTTATTTGCAGATGATACCCTAAAAACTCCATTAAGAACCTTCCATGCTGATAAACACACAAAAATCAGTAGCTTTCCTATATACAGCTGTCAAACTGAGAAAATAGGGAAAGAATACCTTTCACAATAGCCTCAAAAAATACCCTGGTGTAACTAGCCAAGCAAGCCATGGATAATAAAAACTTTAAGACATTGAGGACCGGGCGATGGTGGCGCATGCCTTTAATCCCAGCACTCGGGAGGCAGAGGCAGGCGGATCTCTGTGAGTTCGAGACCAGCCTGGTCTACAAGAGCTAGTTCCAGGACAGGCTCCAAAAACCACAGAGAAACCCTGTCTCGAAAAACAAAACAAACAAAAAAAGACATTGAGGAAATAGATTAGATATCAGAAGAAGATTTTTCATGCTCTTGGGGTAGTATTAATATAGTGACAATGGCCATCCTACCCAAGGCAATCTGCAGATTTAACACAGTCCCCATCAAAATTCTGGTTTCTTCACAGAAACTGAAAGAGCAATTTTCAGTTTCATATAGAAGCTCAGAAAAATACAGGATAGCTAAAATAATAAAACAATTAATAAGAGATTAATAAAAGAACTTCTGGAAATAATCACATCCCCAATCTCAAATAGCAATACAGAGCTATAGTAATAAAAACATCATGGCATTGGCACAAATACAGACATTTTGATCAATGGAATTGAATTAAAGACCCAGACTAAGTCCACACACACACTTATGAATACCTGCTTGATTTTTTAATAAAAAACAAAGAAGCCAAGAATGCACACTAGAAAAAAAAGACAGCCAACAGACGGTGCTGGTCAACGTGGAAGGCTGCGTGTAGAAGAATACAAATAGATCCGCATTTGTCAGCCTGAACAAAACAACTCCAAATGGATGAAGGACCTTGGCATAAGGAAAACACTTTCTTAACAGGCACTAATACCAACAATAAATGGGACATCATAAAACTTAGAAGCTTTTGTATGACCAAGGACACCATCAATTAGGCAATTGTATATCTCAGTGTGTGTGAGTGTATGAATGTATATATATCTATATACATTTATATATGTGCATATATATCACAATTTTTTAAAAAAATGGGTACAGAACTAAACATAGGTCTCAAAAGATGAAAACAAATGGTTGAGAAACACTTAAAGAAATGTTCAACATCCTAAGTCATCAGAGAAATGCAAATCAAAACTAATTTGAGATTTCATCTTGCACCAGTTACAGTGGCCAAGATCGATAAAACAAATGACAGCTTATGCTAGTGAGGGTGTGGGGAAAGGAGAACCCTTATTCATTGCTGGTGGGAGTGCAAACCTGTACAGCCACTATGGAAATCAGTGTGGTGGTTCCTCAGGAAGATGGGGATAGTTCTACTTCAAGAGCTAGCTATACTACTCTTGGGCAGATACCAAAGGACCTCTGCATCCTACTACAGAGATACTTGTTCATTGCTGCTCTAGTCATAAAAACCCAAAATTTACAATAACTTAGCTGTCCATCAACTGATAAATGGGTAACGAAATGTAGTACATTTATATGATTGACTATCATTCAGCTGTTTAAAAAGTTATTAAATTTACATATAAATGGATGAAACTAGAAAAAAACATTCTGAGTGAGGTAACCCAGACCCAAAGAGATAATATTGTATATTTTCTCTTATATGTGGTTGTTAGCTTTTAAGCTTTCATAGTGTTCTACAGTCTATATAGCCACAGAGATTAGGCACCTAGTGAGGGTCTCCCAAGGAAGGGCATGTAGGAGATGTTGTTTTGAAGAGACAGTGGTGAGACTGGAGTGGGAGGACTAAACGGGGAGAGGAAAGAAGAGAGGGGTGAGGGAGAGAATGTGGGGAGAGATAGCTATATGGAAATCTACCACTATAGAAGCTTCTTTAAATATATACATGTATGAAAGAAATATAAACGGAATTGTCAAATAATGGAGAGACAATGCCCCAACTAGATATCTTATGACACCAGGTACAATCTCCAGTGCCAGGAATGTGTTATATCTATTTCAGTCTTTGGCCAAAGTGGCACCAAGGAAATTCCCAAACATCTCAGACTATTGCCAAAGCTATTGGTTGCTCTCCAAAAACTAATAATAAGGCCCCATTGCTGATACAGCACTTATATAATTCACCAAACATGGAGAAGTAGAGCTGGTGCCTAACTAGAGGTTTCACCCTTAAAGTCTGGTATTCATGGTACCGGAAAATACTCCTAAATGCCACCAGAGGAGAAAGGTAACTATCAACCCAGCTGCTAACCCTGCAATCTGCAACAATGATCTTTCAGCAAGATGTGCTGGTGCAATAGTGGCACAAACATTGTAGGAGTAACCAACCACTCTGATCGGATTTAAGCACATTTCATGAGATGAAGCCCGTATCTGACACTGCTGTGGTGCTGAGAACCCTAGAGTAGAAAGGCCATGGGAAAACCTAATACTATTATTCTTCTAAAGCAGTGGTTATCAACCTTCCTAATGAGGCCCTTTAATACAGTTCCTCATGTTGTGGTGATCCCCCAATCATAAAATTATTTTTTGTTTCTACTTCATAACTGTAATTTTGCTACTATTATGAGCCATAAATATCTGTGTTTTCCAATAGTTTTACATGACCCATATGAAAGGGTCATTTAACCCCCAAAGGGCTTATGATCCAAAGATTGAGAATCACTGTTCTAAAAGAACCATAGCAATAGAACATCTCCTAATAAGATTCTGCTATACCCATAAGTCAGTCCCTGAATCAGCCATCATCCAAGGAACAACTTCTTGCAGTGGGTAGGAACTTACACCTAAACACCTAGACTTATAGCTGTACAAATACAGAGTGAGAGATTTTGGAATACTCTTTCCTATATGATGTCTTCATCAGACCATCCCCCCAGGGCTTAGGGAACTATGTGGAGGCAGAAGCAGAAAGACTGTAAGAGCTAGAGACAATGGGTGACTTAAAGCAAACAGTACCCTCCAAACAGGACAGATTCACATGTAATTCACAGAGCTGTGGCAGCAAGCACAGTGCTAGCACAGGTCAGGGCAGAGGCATCCCACTGCTGAGAAGGGGAAGTGAACATGAACTCCCAACCCTAGCCAAGAAGCTATCTGTACTTGAAATCTGCTTGCAACTGAAAATTTATTTTTCTCCAATGAAGCCTCACTGCGTCTATTAACTATACTTCAGGGCAGGCTCCATACCCAGCGGTAGGTATGCAACCCAAAATGAACTCAATAGGATTTTTATAGATTTTCTGTCTTAAATTGCTGTGGTTGGTATTTTTTTGTCTTATTGGTCTTTTTTCTCGTATACTTTGGTTTCCATTTGTATGGGGGTGTGTGTGCATGTATGTGTTTCTAGTTTTTTGTTCGTGGTTTATTTTTTGTTTGCTTGTTTGTTTTTTAAAGAAAGAATGAAAGAGTGTAGATTTGAGTGGGTGGCGAGGATATGAAAAAAAGTCAATAGGAAAAAAAATACCCTTGAGGTTTGGACTTGGATATGTTTTTAACAAACGTGTAGCTATTGTCTAACAAATGTAAGTTACCAGATGTGTCCTGAGACTCAGGCTTCTCTTTTTATATTTGGAGTAGTAACATCCGTCTTTTATGGGTATTTAGCATGTGTATGTAGGGCGGCAAACCTGACTGGCATGAAATATGCAGGAAAAGTTCATTCCTTTTGTCTCCAGAAAGATAGTAAGCTTAGGACAATATTGACAAAAATTTGAGTAGTAATTTTTCTTTTTCTTTTATTTCTTTTTTTCTTATTATTTTTGGGGTTTTTTGTTTGTTTGTTTGGTTGGTTTGGTTTGGTTTTGGTTTTCGGTTTTTCAAGACCGGAATTCTCTGTGTAGCCCTGGGTGTTCTGGAACTTGCTCCTTAGAACAGGCTGGCCTCAGAATCAGAGATCCACCTGCCTCTGCCTCCTGAGTACTGGGATTAAAGATGTGTGCCACCACTGCCCAGCTGAGTAGCAGTTTTTCAAGATCCAAGAAATGTTTTTGTTTGTTTGTTTGTTTTTTCAGACAAGGTTGCATATAACCCAAACCAGCCTCAAATTCATTGTACAGCTGGAGATGCCCTTGAACTTCTGCGCCTTCTTCCCTGCCTCCCCAGTGGTGCTGCGCTGGGAGGATCAAGCCTATGCTGTGCAAGCACTCTACTAACAGTTATTTCTAGCCCTTCTGTGGTCACTTAAAAACACTGCTTATGTTCTATGCCTTTGCAGCTAATACAGAAGAAGTTGCCTTGTTTACATCATGGATAACACAAAGGAAAAGAACAATTACAAGGATGATCTTCTGCTTAGGATGGGACTAAATGATAATAAAGCAGGGATGGAAGGACTGGATAAAGAGAAAATTAACAAAATTATAATGGATGCCACAAAGGTATGTTCTTGCTTCTTTCAGTATCTGTGATTTATTTTTTTAAAGATTTATTTATTTATGTACTTTATGTATATGGGTCTGTTGTCTGCTTGTACATTTGCAAACCAGGAGAGTTATACGTGGTTGTGAGCCACCACGTGGGTTCTGGAAATTGAACTCAGAACCTCTGAGCCAGTGCTCTTAACCTCTAATTGATCCCAGCACCCAGTATCTATGATTTAGTTAGTATTAAAAGAAAATTACTAGTTTTTGGTTTACTATCATTTTTATTAATTAAAATGTTTTAATATACCATTAAGCTATGAAATATATAAATGCTTTTCAAATCTGTTTTGCTTGTTACGAAGCTTTCTACTTTGAATTTATATAAAAGTTATAAATTAAAATAAAATTCAATAAAATTTTATGCATATAAAAGCAAAAGAATGCACATGTTTTACCTTTTTACCTCTTGTAAATGAATATTAATAAGTGGGTAAAGATTTATACTTACATACATGGATATAGTTTATCTATCTAATCAGAATTGTTACTGATGTATATATAAGCCATTCCTAATCTTTTATTTTATTATGTTGTTTATGTATTTATTTTGAGGCAGGGTCTCACTATATAGTCCTGGCTGTCCTGGTACTCATTACGTAAACTAGGTTGGCCTTGAATTGACGGAGATCTGCCTGCCTATGCTGGAATTAAAGTTCTGCTTACATTTACTAATCTTTATTTTAATGATTTTTCCAAACAGGGTTTCTCTGTGTTGTCCTTGCTGTCCTGAAAGTCACTTTGTAGACCAGGCTAGTTTTTAACTCAGATATCCAGTTACCTCTGCCTCCTGAGTGCTGGGATTAAAGGCGTGTTCCACCACCATCTGGCTACATTTACTAATCTTATGTGTGACAACTATAAAAGAGATATCTAGAAGTGGAATTGCTCTCCAAAATACAGAATATATATATATAATTTTGTGAGTTGCTAAATTACTCCCCATGGCCACTTTGTCAATTTCTATCGCTTCCTCTATTTTATGACCTTATTTATTACCATGTCAAAACTGCACCAAGCCGGTTCTGGTGGCGCAGACCGGTAGGATTTGCTGAAGGAGGCAGAGGCAGGTGGATCTGGAGTTCGAGGCCAGTCTGGACTACACATTTATGCTCTTTGAGCTGACGAGGGAGGGGGACTTGATTGGGGGCGGGGGAGGGAAATGGGAGGCCGTGGCGGGGAAGAGACAGAAATCTTTAATAAATAAATAAATTAATTAATTAAAACTGCACCAAAAGACTGTGTTTCTGAATGTTTTGATTCGCCAAGTTGTGGTAACTGTGTAGTACTAACAACTCAATCAAAAAATGGTCAGAAGATATGAGTAGGCTGTTGTAGAATATTATTTGAAGATATGTTGCATTTGTTTATGATGTGGAATATTTGTTTAATGATGCAGAGATGTGTTGCATTTGTTTAACTCTGTGAAGCTGTGTTACTTTGCCTATTTAAAACACCTGATTGGTCTAATAAAGCGCTGAATGGCCATTAGCAAGGCAGGAGAAAGGAAAGGCAGGCAGAGAGAATAAATGGAAGGAGAAACCGGGAAACCGGGGAGGAGCAAGAGAAGTTTGAGGAGCAAAAAAAAAAAAAAAAAAGAACAAGAGAGAAAGACTCCAAAGGTCAGCTACCCAGCTACACAGCAAGCTACAGAGTAAGAAGTAAAGAAAGGTGTGCAGAAATAGAGAAAGATAAAAGCTCAGAGGCAAAAGATAGATGGGAAAATTTAAGTTACGAAACGCTGACTAGAAACAAGGCAAGCTAAGGCAGGGTAATAAGAATAAGACTCTGTGTGTATTTGTTTGGTAGCTGGGTGGCGCCCCCCGCCCCCACTACCACAAAGAGCCAAAGAACCAAAAAGTAAAAAAAAAACCAACAACAGTAGGCATTTAAGTGAAGAAGATGTGCATATGTCTCAAACATGAAAAGATACAAAGCATTATTAGTCACTTAAGAAATACAACTTAAAAAAAACCCAGGAATATGTCATCTACGTTATTATTGGCTAGAATAGCTATAATAAATAATATAATCAAGAGTGTTGGTAGAGATATGGGGAAGTTGGAGCCTTCATATGCAGTAACAGAGTAATGGTTCAGTCAGTTACTCCAAGGGTTAGGCATGCATTACCATAGATCCAGAAATACCCTCATAAATGCATGTGTATAGGAATGGCAGTGTATGTTCATGCTAAACTGTGTATAAGTCTCTGTAGCAGCATTTTTCATGAGAGCCACGTGTAGAACTAACTTAATGCCCATGTCCACTCTGTTCTGTAGTGGAATAACAGATGGTTCAGTGTCTGTAATGACTCCCTGCTAACGTTATGAAGGAGACCCGTTAGTATGGAGACCCGTGAGGAAGATAACTGAGGGACTAGCTGGCAGAGCTTGGGTGTGCCCCATGGGCCCTCCACAAATGACATTTTTTTATTGTTTTCGTTTTGAATCCAAATCTTAACTCAATTTTTTTTCTTTGTAGTATTCTCTCTTCAAGCTGATGAGGGAGAGGGACTTGATCGGGGGAGGGGGAGGGAGGTGGGAGGCGGTAGCGGGGAGGGGGCAGAAATCCTTAATAAATAAATAAAATTTAAAAAAAAAAAAAGAATTATGTGGTTTAGGTGTGTGTGTGTGTGTGTGTGTGTGTGTGTGTGTCTGTGTGTGTGTGTGTCTGTGTGTGCATACATGATGTTAGTGGTGAATCTAGGGCCTCGTGCATGCTAGGAAACCCTCTTTACAGATAAGGAAACTGACCCAGAAGGGTGAAGTTGCTTTCAGATGGCAGTGTGACTCCAGCGTGCCCCTCTTGGCCACGAAGTCACTGCAGTGGCCCTTTCCTTCTGACACTTCCCTTCTGCTTCATTTTCTCTGTAGGGGTCCAGATTTTATGGAAATGAGCTCAAGAAGGAAAAGCAAGTCAATCAACGGATTGCCAATATGATGCAACAAAAGGCTCAAATTACCAACCAGCAACTAAGGAAAGCACAGTTAGAGGTATTTATCTAGTTGCTGGAGTGAGGCTGGTGGAATGGGGTTTGTGTGACTAGGCGTGCGTAGTCAGCAGGCACTCATGCTCTGCTAAGCCCCCCTCTACACCTTTCCCTGCATAGAGTCAACGCTGTCTGGCTTCAGAGGATATAGTTAGCAGAATTAGGATTTGACCCATAGCTTATGCTGTTGTATTATATATGTGCTTTGCACCAGACAAAGCTCTTAAACAAATAGGGCTAATTTGCCACGGTGGATCTGAGTGGGGGGTTAATTCTTTAAATTAGAGTAACCATGTTTTAGTAAAATAAAAAGTTATACTACAAGTGAAATACCAAATGAACATAATTTTTTTTTTCTGGAATGTCATTTTGTTTTTTTTTTAATTTATTTATTTATTAAAGATTTCTGCCTCCTCCCCGCCACCGCCTTCCATTTCCCTCCTCCTCCCCCGATCAAGTCCCCCTTAAAAACCTAGAGGTTTTTGTGTTCTCCAGAACTTGGAGGGAATAAATAATTCGAAGTTCTCAAAGCTACTGGAAGTTATTTCCATAGAAAAGTTTGGAAAGAACCAAGGTTTGTGACACCCGTGGAAGATTGCCAGCTCCAGGCAGACAGGTTTCTCCTGGTCAGACTAAAGCTATAGACAGATGAGTATTTTCTGTTAAAATCTGACCCAATTTTCACGAAGCACTGAACATAGGGAAGCACTCTCTACTGACAAGGAAATTGACATAGGAAGGTGAAGTAATTTTCAGATTACTCAGAGCTGAGCATAGTAATAAAATTGCAGTATCAATCTGACATGCTGCAAAATCTTTATCTTACAGTGGAGTTCAGAGATCAGGAAGTTCCTTTAATGAACCATATCATTTTTTCATAAACACTTTTCCAGAATATTATTTTAATTTGATTTTTATTGTTGGTATAGTTATTTTCATAAAACATTATATTAGTTTACATTTTCAATATATGTGTTACTTTCTTCAAATGCTTGCTGTAAACCAGACTTCCTTAATTTTGTTACATTTTTCAGTTTTGCTGTGTATATAATCTCTCCAACAGATTTCACGGATGTTTTAGTTTACCTTCTATTGTATCAGAGAAGAAACTCCTCTCACACAGCACTCATCCTCTCATTACGGGAATATGTTCTTTTATTCTGTTTGTTATGATACAGGTTAAGTAGGCGGCATAAGAAAACCAAAACAGCAGTTTCTTTCTTATAATAAAAAGTAATCACTTATTACGTACTTTTCCTATGGAGATAGGAACAAACATATATCCAAGATAGGCACTGATGTCAGACCAAATAACAATCCCATAAAAGCCTTGTTAGTGAACAAGTAAGTTTATTGGACTTACTTATAGGGAGAATGTGTGAGCTACTTATAGGAAGATGACTCAAAATCAGCTTATCACTAAAACATCATAGCCCAGCATGGGTGATGACCTCCTAAGATCTGCATGGATGAAGTCCCTCCTGCAGCTGACCTTCTACCTCCTATGTGCTGTCACCTCTCATGACCACAGGTAGAGGGACAGGAGTGTGTGCAGAGGGGAACCGGACGCACAGGAAGGAGTGAATTATTGTAATCTCAGATGAGGTCCAGTCACCCTTGCCCCACTCTTCCTAGGAGGGAAGGTCAGTAAGCTGGGTCTTGTGAGGATCTCTCACCTGAAGTCACAGTTGTTCTGACTTCAGAGTAATACTTGCCAGGCCAGGCCTGGAGTTCCACAGCATCCCTGGCTCTGATTACCATAATAATTTCAGACATAGATTTTTCTTAAATCATACTATTCCATCATCTCCTGGTATTATAATTACTGATCTGACAAAAGTATCCCATGTTCCATTTCCTGGTGAGGAAGAAGTAGTGTTGGGTAGATTAAAAGCAAATAATTCACTGTTAAACAAGTAAGAAAGAAGTTGCAAACAGTATTTAAACTCACATTCTTGTGGCAGCAACTCTAGTTACAGGGCCACACATAACTGTGCTCTCTAGCTGGGTGGTCATCTGCCCAGCCTTTCTGTTTAACAGAAAGAAGTGGAAATATATTTGGAGGTTCAGCTAGCAGTCTAATGCTGTTCCCTTCCTCAGTTCTAGAGTTTATTTCTCTCTGTTTATGAGATCTTATGTATTACGGATTTTTTTTTCTCACTATATGTCCTGTTTGTTTGTTTGTTTTTTAATTTTTTTAATTTATTTATTAAAGATTTCTGCCTCCTCCCCGCCACCGCCTCCCATTTCCCTCTCCCTCCCCCATCAAGTCCCCCTCCCTCATCAGCCCAAAGAGCAATCAGGGTTCCCTGCCCTGTGGGAAGTACAAGGACCTCCCACCTCCATCCAGGTCTAGTAAGGTGAGCTTCCAAACTGCCTAGGCTCCCCTAAAGCCAGTACGTGCAGTAGGATCAAAAACCCATTGCCATTGTTCTTGGCCTGATTTTGCGAATGTCTTCTTTTAGTTTATCTTTTGACTCTTGATAGTTTCTTTCACTGAGCAGAAATATAAAATATGTTTCAGTTAAATTCTGAAGGATTTGATTTTCCAAGTTTAAAAAATTGTGTTCTGTCCAAAACAATGCTGTCTTTAAATTGACCTTCTTCCTTAAACAATTTTCTTTCTAGACTTGTTGAGTTTTATTGATCTGTAATCTACAAACATCTTTAATAAAAGTTTTACAAATACAGAAGAACATAGCTGGTGCATTGTACTGACTTTGGGGATTTCACACTAATTTTTCAGATTAACCTGCTGTTAACGTGAAGGAATAGAAAATGCCTTCCATTGCACAGTAGAATTTCAGGTTTTGTTTAGTCTTAGACAGCTGTTTGATGGGAGCCTCTCTGGCATCTTCCAGAACAGGAATGGCAGGAAATGTGTCTTATGTTGATTGTTGAATTGTTTCATTTGTTGAGTTTCCTCTAGAAGAAGCTGTGTACACGGGAGGAGGCTGAGGAAGTCCCAAGGAGTCCAGAAGGTTTCAGAAAACAGATTTTTCATGGAAAGTGTTTCTATTTTAGACTCACATTTTCCACAAGCTATATTTTATTACAGTGATATGCTAGGATAGTGTAAATTCCTTAGGTCAGGCTGAGGTAGTCTGCAGGCGTAAGCCAGGCTGTTCATTTTGAACCCCTTTGATTTTCCCCACCGTATTCTACCCTCATCAGACTTCTTTAAAACGCAGGGTTATTATTGTCACCTTATAAAGTATCTTCTAATGAGCTCCTGGATCGAATAAACAAGCATCCATGTTGTGTTAAGTGGAAGCCGCATAGCAAATCAGTGCGTTTTGACCATTTCAGCAAGTGCCTTCACTAACTTGGATTAGCTCAGCAGCGTTTATGAAAATACTAAGTCAAGAAAATAAAAAGCATCCTTTCCACACATTTTTCTAAATGTAATAGAAATTGAGAGTTTAAAAAGGAAATTATGTTAATATACAGTATGGGTATAAACTATATAGCTTGTGTTGGTCTGAACTTTTTTGGTGTTAAAGACTATTCAAAAGCTGGGCGGTGGTGGCGCACGCCTTTAATCCCAGCACTCGGGAGGCAGAGACAGGCGGATCTCTGTGAGTTCGAGACCAGCCTGGTCTACAGAGCTAGTTCCAGGACAGGCTCCAAAGCCACAGAGAAACCCTGTCTCGAAAAACCAAAAAAAAAAAAAAAAAAAAAAAAAGCTGGGCGGTGGTGGTACACGCCTGTAATCCCAGCACTTGGGAGGCAGAGGCAGGCGGATCTCTGTGAATTTGAGGCCAGCCTGGTCTACAAAGGGAGTTCCAGGACAGGCTCCAAAACTACAGAGAAACCCTGTCTCGAAAAACCAAAACAAAAAACAACAACAACAACAAAAAAAAAAAGACTATTCAAAGTCTGTGTTAGCCAGGGGTGGTATCCACGCCTCTGATCCCAGCACTTGGGAAGCAGAGGCAGGTGGGTTTCTGTGAGTTCTAGGCCAGCCTGGTCTACAGAGCAATTTCCAGGACAGCCAGAACTAACAGAGGGTCTCCAAAACAAACAAACAGCAACAGCAGAAAAAACAAAAGCCAATATCTGTGGTAGAGAGGCACCATAAGATAATGAAAGAAAATAAACTTCGGAGTAACCTGCTTTTCAAGTCCAGCCCTCCCATTTGCCAGCCCTGAGACTTGGAGCAAATTACTTAATCTTTATAAACTTTCATTTTTCTCATCTATAAGAGTTATAATTGCTATCTCAGAATTGTTCTGACTGTGAATGAAGTTATGTGGGAGACACTTAGTATATTACATTATCTACTCGGTTACTGTCACTTGTACCTTAAAGTGAGCGGCACTGCCCCCAAGCCCTTGCCACACCCCTCTCTGAGAACACTTTATATGAGTATCTCTTCAGTCCTTCAGATGTTTTGCTGTGAGTTTCCTTCCGTTGTACAAATCAGGGACGAAATGGCTAATTTAACCAGTGTCAGGTAACTGATGAGCGGCAACACTGAGACACAAAAGAAAGTCCCTGTTTTTAACCCTAGTGACCTGCGAGTTCTCAGGAGTAACAGACGGAGAAGGTAGATGTTACGGCCTCAGATCGGGCTGTGAAAGCCATTCGGAAGGACACCGGGATAAGTGGAACCCCGAGTGAGCCCTAAAGCAGAAGAAAGGCCCCGAGCAGTGGTGCTGTGCTCTGGGAGCAGCAGAGCGGGCTCAGGCCAGGGGAGTGACTAACAGAGATAGGAAAGGAATGTGGAATGTGTGAGTCACCCTGGGAGGTTTCCTCTGGCAGCTGCACGCTAGCCTTAGTCCAAGAGAGAACAGATTGCCGAGGAGACCGCCAAGGCGTTCATTTATGGGTGTGAGGGGAGTTTCCCACGGCGTTCATTTATGGGTGTGAGGGGAGTTTCCCACTTGGTTTGCTTTCTATTTATCTATGTCTTTCTAGATTATCCTAGCCCAAAATAATTCAGATGCCACTCCCTTATTCTTACTTCATCCATATTTTAGGCATATTGTTATTGTTATCGATTAGATTTCAGTTTTTATTAATCTCCATGGTTTGTCATCCACAATGAGGGCCATATGACCTTATTCAAATTTGAAGTGTTAGAAACAGCAGTTTGAAATCAGGATGAAAAGTTCAGTTTGTTCAGGACAGTATAGTGAAACACTTACCTCTAGAGTTTAATGATACTGCTTTAGAAAAAACTAACTTTAATATATTGGGATCAATATATTTAATTTTCCTATCTGCCCCCCTTCCTATCTTTCTTGAGGGGAAAAAATTTAAGGCAGCTAAGGTCATTTTCCTGAAGGCACTCACAGTTTATGAACGCATCAATAAGGACCATGGTGAAAACAAGTAAGAGAAGTTTAATTCTCTGGCACGGAAGAGAAAGACCCAGCTGACTTTCATGGGGATGTTTGAGTTGATTCTTGAAAGCCTGCGGCAGAGCTCAGAGAGACTTCTACAGAGCCCAGCCGGTGCAGAGCCCCTCAGGCTGGGGACTCACAGGAGTAGACCTGCAGACTTTCAGCCTGTGCTACAGACAAATGTGGCCTGGGGCGTTGTTTCTAAGAGAGGAATTGCAGCATTAGTCCCCTGCTAGAGGACAGCTAATGTGTCCCTTCTAAGGAAGACCTTGGAACAGGTCTTCTGTGGAGTGAGGTCCAGACTAAAGAGCAGCGTGGGGGTGGAGGGGGGCACATTATGTCTCTGTGGCTCTCCGCATGAGGCAGGTTGCTTTCATTGAGGAGACAGCTTGTTTCTTTGGGCTGTTTTCCTCCCTTTGGGTTCCTATGTTATGCCGCCATTGATCCTTTCAGTAGTAGATTTTATTCATTGAACGGGTGCCTTGTACCAGACATTGTTCCGTGTTCCATGTGGATTGTATTTGTTTTATTTCTGTTTTATGATTTGCCTTAATGGTCTAGACAACTTCCTTATGTGTTGATAAAATTAAAACTGTCACGTAGCTGCCCTTTGCAGAGTAAGCTAGGGAAGCACACATATAGCATCAGTAGAGGCCATCCATATGAATAGGTTGCTATATAACCCCTTTTTTCTTTGCCTATTTGATTTCATCTATGTTTATTTCTCTTTTTTTTTCTTTTAGTGCAATAACTTATTTTCAAAGTGACAAAAATTTTTAAAGATTATAATTCTACCTTGTTATATTTGACATATATATATTAAAAGTTTATGAAAATACGGTTCATCTTCAGTTTTCAATTGAATATTTGTATAGAATAACAATCTCAGACTTTAGCTCTTGTCCCCTCTAGATTTATGTCAACCCGACACAAGCTAGAGTCAGGGAAGAGGGACTGTCTATTGAGAAAATCTCTCCATAAGATCAAGCTGTAGTCAAGTCTACAGGGCATTTTTTAAATTAGGGATTGATATGGGAGGCCCTAGCCCATTGTGTGTGGTGCCACTTCTAAGCTGGTATCCTGAGTTCTAAAAACAAAGCAGCCATGAGAAGCAGGCCAGAAAGCAACCCTCCTCCATGCCCTTTGTCAGCTGCTGCCTCCAGGTTCCTGCTCCAGGTTCCTGCCCTAACTGCTGTCAATGATGCTGAAAGTGTGAGCGAAATAAACCCTCCTCCCCCCAAGTTTCTTTTGCTCATGGTGTTTTATCACAGCAGTAGAAACCTTAACAAGGCAGCACCGCAAAAGTAGTTTTACGGAAGGATCATTTACTTTGTGTTTCAGCATGTTCATGTGCACATTATTATGCAACATTATGTCATGCACCACAGGTATAATCTCTTATTGTGTATTTCCTTTGTTTCTATCTGAAGACATTAACATTTTGAGTCAAATGGGAATTGTTTAATTTACCTAAATAGAAGCTTTGAGTTATAATAAGTTTCTTCAAATTTGTTCAGCAGTAAGCATGATTTGATGCAGGCAACTGGGATAGCTCATTTGTTCATTAAATGCTTGGTAAGTTCTTGCTATATTCCGGGGAGGGCAGAAAGAAGAGTTACTAGGAAATTATACTTTCAAATAGGCTGTCAGTCTGGGCAGAGGGCTCAGTAGGTAGAGTATTTGCTGTGGAAGCATGAGGACCTGAGTCTGGGTCCCCAGCACCCAGGTGTGATGTCTGTAACCCCAGCACTCTGCAGAGAGACAGGTGAGTTCCAGGAGCTCACTAGCCAGCCAACCTAGCTCAAACAGCAAGTCTAGGTTCAATGAGAAATCCTGTTTCAGAATATAAGGGGGAGAGCAACAGAAGAGACCCAAGGCACTCCTGCCCAAACACATTCTTCATGGGTAAGCGCATTCACACTCACACACAAATTCTTAAAATAATAGTAGTAAGCTCTCTGTGTGAAAATAAGGGCAATTACTAACCTTAATAAACAGCAATAAACTGTATACCCATAAATACAAGAAAATATATACCCAATAGGTAAGTAGATTGATGGGTGGATAGATGAGCAGATTGGCAGACAGAAAGATACCTTCTGAATTAAAATTTATGATGAATGATGTTTTGATATTGTCTAAAAGTATATTAACTTTTTTAAAATTAAGGTTGACCGATTTGCAATGGAATTGGAACGGAACCGGAATTTGAACAATACCATAGTTCATGTTGACATGGATGCTTTCTATGCAGCTGTGGAAATGAGAGACAATCCGGAACTGAAGGATAAACCCATTGCTGTAGGATCAATGAGTATGTTGGTAAGTAGGTGAAGTTCAAAAACAAAAAGGAAATTTCATAAGCTTATTCAATTCAGTTTGCTGAGGACTTTGCTACTTTTCCAGGTGGTTTACACAGGCTCAGCTACTGAAACCTTTCAATGTAAATGATCCTACTCACTTCTGTTTCCACTCGAGAAAAAGGAAAGCAGAAATAATTAATAAATTGCCCAAAGATACGAACTCAGGAAAATAGCACAATAGCTTTTGTATCCTCTATTGCAAATTTACTTCTTCAAAAGGGTTCTAGTGAGAGTTGAAAAGAAAAAGCAAAGGAAATGTTATGTTTAGCCAGAGGTTTTGAAACTGGCTTGTGGACCAAGTCTAGCCTGTCATCGTTTTTTTAAAGAAACTTTATTGGAGGAAAGAAGTTACGACCACTTATTTATTATTGTCACACTAAAAGAACACAATTGGATAGAGTTGCATAGTGGCTAAGAAAACACATCTGCCAAACCTGAAGAGATTATGTATTTTCTGAACATTTGCCAGAGGATTTGCCAACCCCTATTCTTGAATAATGTAGCTTACTAATATGTCTAGAATGCAATTAATTTCCCCATAACTCAGAATCATTTGTTTTTATGATTGCTAAGTTGATGTTTTTTCTGACCTAAATCAAGGTAAAGTAACGGGAGCCATGCCTGTGACTGAACACATAATTAAAAGTAGCAGCCCGTTCACAGCCATACCACCCAAGGCATCACATCTCATCTAAAAGTAGCAGCTAGGATAGAGAGGCATTCGTATTACAGAACACACAAGAGAAACAAGGAGAGTTCCTCCCTGTTGCTGACTTTCCAGTGCCTGAGGTAACTAAAAGCTCTGACCTACCATTATGTTATTATGAATCTCTAATCTATCATGAAATGGAAAGAAAATAATTGTATGTGCTTTCTTACACACAGATTCTGTGGCCATGTTTGAACTAAACTCACTGATTTTGGAATTCACACATTCTTTCTTTCCAACAGTTTCTAACCTAAAAATTAAAACTTCAAATTTAAGATTATTATTTTCATATTAAACAAAGATTTAGGTCCTTTTCTATGTGCCAAGCTAATGGACCCTTCTGCAGAGAGTTAAAGCTAATTATTTTTTGTTTTAGTAATTACAGGGTAATAGGAGTGACACTACATGTTTGACTCTTTCAGTCTGTTACACATAGAAGTTTTTTGGTGAATTTAATGAATTTTTGAAATGTTCTAAGTTGGCACTAAGAATCAGGGCTTAGACTCCATGGCAGCATCCATTGCTGCGTAAGCGACCTCTTCTGTTCCTGCAGAAAACTATGTTTTTTCCTTGTAATTCTTTACTTTATGCAGGTTTCAGTAAGGGCGAGTTGGCTGTGTTTTCTGGGATTAGTTAGCATCATCTAACAGGGGAAATTCAAGATGGATTCACTTCTACTGTGGTGATTAAAGTGGCTTCTACCTCTAGCGTCTTCATTTCCTTGTCATGTAGTGTTGTAATATACCTTTTAGTATGCTCTAAATGCTTAGTGGCTGCAGAACCATAAAAATCAAGAGCGTAGCCGGGCGGTGGTGGCGCACGCCTTTAATCCCAGCACTCGAGAGGCAGAGGCAGGAGAATCTTTGTGAGTTCGAGGCCAACCTGGTCTACAAGAGCTAGTTTCAGGACAGGCACCAAAAACTACAGAGAAACCCTGTCTCGAAAATAAAAAAAAAAAAATCAAGAGCGTAAGCTGCAGGTTCTTAAGACTAAGGCTTCAGGACTCACAGCATAATTTCCTTTAATTCTTTTAGTTTAAGTAAGTCATAGGCAATGTCACTTGGCCTGAGGAACTAGACTCTACCTTCTGATAAGAGTTAAATGTAGGCCTGGCGGTGGTGGTGCACACCTTTAATCCAGTACTCGGGAGGCAGAGAGAGGCAGATCTCTGTGAGTTCAAGACCAACCTGGTGTACAAGAGCTAGAGAGCTAGTTCCAGGACAGCCAGGGCTACACTGAGAAACCCTGTCTCGAAAAACAAAAAACAGCAACAAAATAAGTGTAAGTGTAGGGGACAGAAGGGATGGCTCAGTGATTAAGAGCACTGGCTGCTCTTCCAGGGGACCCAGGTTCAATACCCAGCCCCACATGGTAGCTCACAACTGTAAGCCCTATTCCAGGGGATCTGACACCTACACACAAGTATACATGTAGGCAAAATCACCAGTGCACATGCAGTAAGAATAACTTTTTTAAGAAAAGAGTAAAGTAAAAATATTGTCGCTGAACTAGGCAGTGATGAAACAGCCTTTAATCCCAGCGCTCAGGAGGCAGAGACAAGCCAATCTGAGTTTCAGGCCAGCCTAGTCTACAGGGCATGTTCAGGACAGCCAGTGCTACACAGAAAAACCAACCCTGTCTTGAAAAACAATCTAACAAACAAACTAAATATTAGGTAGGAAGGGAGAGAGAGAGAGAGAGAGAGAGAGAGAGAGAGAGAGAGAGAGAGAGAGAGGTAGACAGATGATAGACAGATATAGGTAGATAGAAAGAAAGGAAGAAAGAAAGAAAAGAAAGATAGATGCTACTATTTACAGTGTACTGCAAACTCAAAATCTGAGGAACTCACACCTCATAAAACTATTCTGTATTACTATTAGTTTCATAGCACATCTACTGTCATCCAGACTTAGATGTATATGATATTACAGCATACCTTAAAACCACTGAAGTTTAATTACTGGAAATATTTTTTAATTATTTAAAGCCAGTATTTGTCATGCAGAATAGGCTAACCTTGAACCTCAAACTCGTAGTTCTCCTGCCTTAGTCTCCTGATGCCTAGCTATCCACCACCACACCTATTTAAAAAAATTATTAGTTCAGTCCTACTTATTACTTGGTACCATGTTATAAATTTAGAAATAACAATGAGATGGGGTCATGGTTTTTTTAAGAAAGTCAAGATGTGGTCCAAGACAGTGCTTTTAAAGAAATGCCCTTGAATTGAAGATGCACGCCAGTAATGTGTTTCTTATGAATGCACTGATCAATATGTCCATTTAGGGTTGTTTATTTTTCCTTGTGCGGTCCATTTTCTTTCAGGCTACTTCAAATTACCATGCAAGGAGGTTTGGTGTTCGTGCAGCCTTGCCAGGGTTTATTGCTAAGAGACTCTGCCCACAACTTATTATAGTGCCCCCAAACTTTGACAAATACCGAGCTGTGAGTAAGGAGGTAAGTGACTGTCCCACCCCAAACCCTTTTACTGGCTTTCTGTCACCTACTCTCGACTCCAGATGCCTTAGACTGTCAAGATGTGGTCTTAGCCACAGTGAAGGGTGAGCTGTTTATAGTGTATCCAGACATATCATTCTGTTTCCTGACGCTTTGCCTTCCATGTATTTTTTGTCTACTCTCAATCTCTCAATTCTCTAGCATTTCTCAAAACTTTGTAAAGCCTTAATAATTAAAGCATAACGTTAATTTTAAATAATTTTTCTAGAGTAACCTAATATTCCTAATTTATAGAAGCTACTCACTAATTTCAATCTATTCTAAATTAAATTTACATAATCATTTTGTTGTTGTTGCTTGTTTTGACTCTGACTGTCTTGGAACTCACTGTGTAGCTCAGGCTGGCCTGGGTCACCAAGCCTGTCTCTACTTTAAACAGAAGTAAAATTCACTTCGCGTGATTAGATTGTCTCATAATCCTACAGAGTTACTTGATCATGTTTTGCCTATGAGACTTAAAAAAAGAGGGATACTCTCTTGCTTCAAAAAGAATAAAATATAGTGATTTGTTTACATAATTTAAAATCCTGAACTATCCCTATGAAAAAGTATCATTCCCTTGATTTTCACTAGAATTGATCTGTGGTACAGTGTGGAGGCTTAATTCCTTGGTTAAGGTCTAGAGTGCTGGGTGCACGTCACTCTTGGACTGCTGTTCTACAGTGAAGTGTATCATAGAGCACTGTCTGAGCATGACTTGTAGTTCTTGCACTGTGGAGAGGGAGGATGAGGAGTTCAAGGCCAACGTCAACCACTCAGTAATTTTGAGGTCAGCCTAAGGTGTATGAGCGTCTATCAGAAAAGAAAGAGGAGAAGAAGGCAGCTATCTAAATACTAAAACTATGGTGTACCACTCTTTTATTTTTTCAAGATTTTTTTTGTTAATTTTTAATTGTATGTATGTGTTTATGCCTGTGTGTGGTAGGCACATTTGTGTAGATGCCTATGGAGGCAGTAGGTTTCCTGAGTCAGACTCAGAGGTAACTGTGAGACGTCTGACATGGGTGCTAGTGGCCAAACTCTGGTCCTCTGGAAGAGCGTGTGTGTTCTTAATTGCTGAGCCAACTCTCTAGTTCTGATACAGTGCTTACAATCACTTAGACATGCAAGTGAGCTTTAAATTCCCTTATTTTTATTCTGCCTCACTTTCCCTAGAAATATTGCCACCATACTAAAACAGGTTTATTCATTCAAAAGCAGTCTCTTAAATCAATTGTTTTGTTCCTATTTTTGAAAAAGTGGTAGGCAAAGAGAATGTATTTTCAATAATTTTTTTCTGTAAACACAGTTAAAAATAAATAACAACATGAGTACAGGGTTTGGTAATTGAAAAAAAATCTTACGAAGACTTTGTAAGAAAGACCTTGAATCATACTCTAGCTTAGTAAAACGTCCCACAATATGACATGAGAACTAAATGATTTTTAGTTCTCTATCATCTGCTTATTTATGTAAGCTGGAAAAATCTTGAAATTTGAGCAACGTCTTGCTAGTTAATATAGCAAATGAGTTTTGCATGTAAATACAGTGTTGATGCATTAATGTTTCTGGCCTGGCTAATAAATTTAAGAAGCATCTGTTTTGTCCGAATGTTAGGGTAACCTTGCTGTTCTTATCAAGTGCTTGGTGTTTACGGGAGCAGTCTGTTTTGTTCTGTGGTGGTGTCCGATGGAGAGGAAGAGAGCAGTACGAGGCCGTGCCTCCACGGCTCATTCAGAGTCTTAGAGGACTGCCAGGCACAGACTTGCCAGTGTCCTTTTCCCCAGAAAGATACCATTCCCACCTGTTACAGAACGGCTTCTTCTACAAGAACAAAGCTATTTAAAGCACTCTGAATAAAAGTATGGCAAGTTTTACATCATCATTTTCTAAAATTCCCCTCAGTTGTTCGTGACTACGTGAAGACAGAACAGTTACTTTTTTATAAAACAGAAAGTTCTCTAATGAAGCAAATCAAAGCTTTTAAATGTTAGATGAAGACTAACTATTCAGCAAAGATATTTTCTATTAACTAGGTAATTTTGGCAATCCTTCCCTCTTACTTCAGCTAATTTTTGTGTAGTTAAAAGACAAACAGCAAAGAGACTCCTTCATGATCTTATGTAATCAAGTTACCCCATATAAAAGGCTTTGCTGAACTGTATTAGCTGTAATTCTAATCTTTGTGTATTTCCTGCATGTCACAAAGAAACTCCAAATGTTCATCTTTCATTTAGTGCAAGCATGCCGTTTTTCTGATTTATCACCTTTTCCAGTCCAGATTCCTATAAATAGTAGAGCTTTATTTTGTGTGATTATTGTTCATATAATGATTAACTGAAATGTACTGCTCTCTAAAACATAGTAGTTCTTTACATTCTTCTTTTAAATAAACAAAAAATCTTCAGAAAAGAGATGAGAGGGAATACTTTTGATTGTCCGTGTTAAACCTCAGTCACTTTCTCTTTGTTCCTACCGGAATATTGTGTGAGATTTATTTAACTTGCTTTGTGTTTCTAGATGTAGGATGCTAGATTCAGGTTGCATCAGATGAGGCTATTTCACAGACTTCTGCCTTCATGATCTATTTTAGTGCAAAAGAGAATTTGACAAATATCCACTGGTAGTAAATTATTTATTCCTTAAATCCGTGAGCTATTGATTGCAGGATCATTACTCTAGTTGCAAAGGAAGAATATTAGTGCTTTTTATCAGATATATAAGACAGGAAGTTTTGCTGTGGCAGCAGAATTTAAACTTTTGTTGTGGTTGTTCTTTTTGAAGGTGAAGGAGATTCTTGCTGAATATGATCCCAACTTTATGGCCGTGAGTCTGGATGAAGCCTACTTGAACATAACACAGCACTTAGAGGAACGGCAAGATTGGCCTGAGGGCAAAAGAAGATATTTCAGCAAAACAGGAAATTCTGTAAAAATTGGTAAACAATGTATTAGAACTACCAACTAAATAGTAGCAGAAATCAGGCTTTGAGTCACCCCAATTAATTCAGTTGTGTATATAGGATAGGATGAGATCTGTCTTTATAAACATGTAAAATCAGAAATGTGAACTATAAGTACAGTGTCTTTAAAGTCAGATGACAATGTTGGCTCTCCAGACTTTGAGGATCTGCAGAGTTCTTCTCCGGGGTAGTTACAGAGCAGTTATTTTCTTAATATCAAAGGGTTTAGATATACGTAGAAGTGGAGGAAGTTCCTGTTTAAAGTGGCCTTTTTGTTGTTGTTGTTGTTATTGTTGATAGAAATCAGATTTAAAAAAAAAAAAAGATTAGCCTCAAGCACACTAAAATCTTTGTTGAGTTTGTTTTTCTTTGTTTCTCGGGTTTTCTATAATCTAGTTGTAATACGATAATGTGACTGTTTTCAATCCTGCAAAGATTTATGACCTCGCTCCCCCTTCTTCCCCATACACCTTACTGAGACCTTACTATGACTCAGGGGTTGGAGGCAGTAGTGGACTCAGTGCCTCTGCTCCCACTCGAAGGTGGAAACCTTATTTATTTTTATTTTCTGAGTCAAGGTCTCTTTCTGAATCTAGAGCTAACTGATTTTCTGGTAAGCTCTGGGGTTTTGTTGTCATTGTGTCCCATCACCCCTGACCCCTGGCTGCCCCCTTCCCCACCAGGTTTTTATGCAGGTAATGCAGAGCCCAACACAGGTCTTCAAGCTTGGTTAGCAAGCGCTTGATCCACCAAGGCATCGCCCCAGGCCCTCCATGACTCTTCTGTACAATTGAAAATTTCAGGACTCCGTATGTTTTCCAAGCTATACTTTTATCATTTATCCAAAGCATTCTGATGTTAACACATTCCTTCTGCTTCCAGTCCCTTTGCCAAAAGATCTTCTACTTCAAATGTCTGCCGTATCTTGACTCCATGAACAAAGTTCACCCAGCTGAGAACGTGACCTAAAGGGATTCTCGTTCACACATTGCAGCCCCATTTCATGTGTGTAACTCAATCACAGCATCAAAGGGGTCGGCAGTGTGGGGAAACATGTTAGTAACACTCCTTGAACAAAAATGGTAGTTGCACAATGGCATCCATTTTTTTCTCTTCTTCTTCTTCCTCCCCACCCCCCCATCTCTGCCTCTCTTGTTGTTGGTTTTTTTTTCTTTTTTGGTTTTGGGGGTTTTGTTGTTGTTGCTATTATTGTTATTTTTTAGAGATGGCTTTTCTACATAGCCCTTAACTGAGCGCTGGCTGTCCTAGACTTCACTCTGTAGACCAAACAGGCCTGGAACTCACGGAGATCCTCCTGCCTCTGCCTCCCCAGTGCTAGCATTAAAGGCGTATGCCACCATGTACTGGCAGCATCAAATTCTAAGCCTTACACTGTTAGGGGATCACCTTCTTTGCAGCAAGGTCAATGTAGACATCAAATCGAAGCCTCATTACCTTATTACCTAGGAGGTAGGTCTCTCTTTTTCTTTGATGGAAATATATATATATTAAAGAGAGTAATAATAATTTCTGGACAAGGAAGCTTAGAATGTCAACATTAAGCTGTGTGCTTGAGTGACTGAAATGCAGATGCATGCTCTCATCTAGCTTTGTGCTCTTCATTGCTTCAGTCCTGGAAGAGTGAAGGGCTTCCGGTCAGGAGGGGAAACCACTTCTACAGTATGTTTCACAGCCAGGCCACATGGAAGCAAAGCACAGCTGGGGTTGAGAAGACGCCTGTGTTGCTCTGCAGCGGCTCTGATGCTCCAGAGGCGGCACACTTTGATTCCTGGAGCCGCTGCAGAGATGGCCTGGCACCTGGGTGGCACATACCTGGCCTGTCATTTGTCTGTAGCTCTCTACAATGAGTGGAGGAAAGGGCTTCTGTGCGACCTTCATCCAGCTGTTCTGTATTTCTGCTCCCCTCCAAGATGCTCTAAGGTTTAAAAATCAGAATATAAAAATGGAAATGACCTGAAGCACAGATGTAATAAAAATAGGTTGTTTTATGAATGCGGCTTGTGAATTCAGATTTGGGAAACTTCCTTCTATAAATTAATTCATATGCTGTAATTAAAGTTTGAAATTAATCAGGTATTTGTTATACTATTTATATATCTTTAGACATTTTCTAAAGACCAAGTTCATTTTTTAAGTAAAGTGCATTCAGATGTCTTGGAATTTAATTTAATTAAGCCCAGTATGTGTTCATACTCATAATCTCAACATTTTGAAGGCTGAGGCAATAGAAGTAGAAGTTCAAAACCAGTCTGGGCAAGATATGTAGTTAATTTAAGTCTACCCTGGGCTAAAATAAAATAAAGAATTTAATTGTTGCTTCTGCATTTACCTTAATTTGGGAAATACACGTTATGAAATGGGATCAGAAAACTCTGTTATTGATCTTATAAATACATTTAAATTATTTTATCCTATTGTAAGCTTAAAGAATGGTTTTTAATGGAATAGTTCATGTGAATATCTTTAGTATTGGTATCAGGGTAAAGTATTTTATACTATATTTGAAAAATGGGCATAAGCTAATAACTAATTGGTTATCTTACATTTTTAAAAAATACTGTGTTTCTTTGTTTGAGATGGGATCTCACTCTGCATCCCAGAATAAGCACGAACTTGCCATCCTCCTGCCTTATTCTCCCAAGTTTCTGGGTACCAGGATTACAGGCATGTATCATTATGCCCAACTACTTTTTAATAATAACAATAATAACTTTACTTTTTAATGATAACATTTTCCAATGTATTGTTAATTACACTTTTTAAAAAAAAATTTTCCATGATATTTGTTGAGCTCTACATTTTTCTCTGCTCTCCTCCCTGCCTCTCTCCTCCCCCTTTCAATCCTCCCCCAAGGTCCCCATGCTCCCAATTTACTCAGGAAATCTTCTGATCATTACACTTTTTTACTTTAAATCAGGACCTTCAAATATTGGATCAGACTCTAAGAATCTGTATAAAGAAGTTCAACTTTCAGAAGTACTTTCCATTTATAGTAAAAGCACCCTCAGTGAAAGAAATGTTTTATTAATAAGCAACTTAAAAGCGTGCTGCTGGTGCATGCCTTTAATCCCAGCCCTTGGGAGGCAGAGGCAGACTGTGAGTTCGAGGCCAGCCTGGTGTACAGAGTGAGTTCTGGGACAGCCAGCATTATTACACAGAGAAACCCTGTGAGGGGGATGGGTGAGTTAGCATTTGAAAAGAGACATTTGAGAGTATTTTAACATTTTTAAGGTTTCTTCCATGAATAAAGAAAAATTAAGATTTTCCTCCTCCAAAACAAAATTTAATTTTGGTTGCGATTACTCTTATTGTTTATCGCTTTTTCCTCCTCGTTCCTAATTTTAGCTTAAAAAGGATCTTTTTTCCCTTAGAGAAGAATACTGTGAAAAATACTTATTTTCTTAAAAAGTAATGGACTCCCAAAGTTAAACTATTTTCTTTACAATGTGCACTAAAGAAATGGATAATGGTCTTTTAAGGAAAGCCTGACCGCATTCTTTACTATATAGTTACGATGATTTTTTTTTTTTTTTTTTTTTGTTTCTCGAGACAGGGTTTCTCTGTGGTTTTGGAGCCTGTCCTGAAACTAGCTCTTGTAGACCAGGCTGGTGTCGAACTCATAGAGATCCGCCTGCCTCTGCCTCCTGAGTGCTGGGATTAAAGGCGTGCGCCACCACCGCCCGGCAGTTACGATGATTTTTGATAGCCTTTCTTGTCTCGGTTTCTAGAAACAAAACTGAATTTGGTTTGTTTTCAGCAGTGAGGGAAAGAGGTGGGCACTGATGCCTGTAATCCCACTCTTAGAAGACTTGGGCACCCTCGATCATAGCTCAAGGCTAGCGTGGGCTCTGTGGTTAAGTGAGGCCAGTGAGGGCTCCTAAACTGTCTCTAGCAGACACATGCATGTGCACACACAGAGAGAGGAAGGGCAGGGGGAAGAAAGAGAAAAGTAATAGAGGGAATTGGGATAGGGGAAGACACTGAAAAAAAAAGAAAGAATGAAGTGAGACCGAACCTAAAAATGTGTACTCCTTAAAATGACGGTGACTTGTTGCTGTTGTTTTTAGACTTGGGTGAACCAGGTAAGGAAGCTGACAAACTGAATGAGGATGAAGGGTCCATCTCCCCGCTGCTGTTTGAAGACAGTCCTCCTGATTTGCAACCCAAAGGAAATCCTTCCCAGCTGAACTCTGAAGAACAAAGCAATCTTCAAATACTCCAAAATTCAGTTGTTTTTGGAACATCAGCTGAGGAAGTGGTAAAGGAAATTCGCTTCAGAATTGAACAGAAAACAACACTGACAGCCAGCGCAGGTATTTAAGGGGATATTCCCAGCCTCCAGGTTCCTTGTTGGAAAGTAGATGGTAACATTTGATTTGGCTGCTAGCTACTTCCATCTACTGAGGCTGGCTAAACCTACAGGTGAGCTGTTACTAAGCAAAAAGCCTATGGCCCAAGGCAGAAAATATCATAAATCTAGAATAGTAATCCTTAAGTGTAAAATATATTTTAGTTGGATTTGTACAGAATTTTTGATTGGCATTTGTACTAGATTATGTTGTAGGAGAGAACCTAGATACATGAAAGTTGGTGAACTCCACCAAGAAAAAGATCAATTTACAATGTAGCAACTTAAGAACATCTGGTAAAAAAACAAAGCCAACAAAGTCCCCCCGCTTTACATATATCATCAACCCCTAAGAGCATCACAGGGCCTTAGCACAGGAACTAATAATGGTTAAAACCACTTATCACAACGTCTGTGATAAACAAATTATCACATTATAAAAAATATTATCTTGTAAAGTCATGTGTGTTAGGGTAATGTATTCTATTCCAAAGGGTAAGCATGCACAATCCGCTTTAAGAAAATAGCTATAAAGACCAAATAACTACTAACAAATATATTTATATGTTACCTACTATAAGTTGTCTTAAGACTCCTAGAAATTGTAAATCATAGTGTGTGGTGATTTCTTTGTGAGTAACAATAAAGATTAAGTTTTTATTGTTGTTGCTTTTAATATATTGTAAGTCAGAATATTTATATTTTTAATGTGAAAGTTTACGTTCAGAAAAACTTCTCGGAAAGTAAGCATCCATCATAGCTATATTCTGGATCTTTTCTGAGAAACAACCCTTACTCCTAGTGCAGTTGTAAGTAAGGCGCTGACACTTGGTGTTACTCAATTCAGAAATTATGCTTGGCTGTAAAAATGTGGAGGCTCAAATAGTCCTCATTTCCCTGCCACAGCTAATCCATTCCCTTTCCCTAAAGGCACAGAAAGCCCTGGGGACATTGCCAGTAGCCAAATGTCATTTCAGATTATTTGTATTTAACTTTCATTTTCTTATCACATAGTTAACTTATACATAGCAACTTCTTTGAATGATTGATTCCTCTTCTTTTGAAGGTATTGCCCCCAATACAATGCTAGCAAAAGTGTGCAGTGATAAGAATAAGCCAAATGGACAATACCAAATTCTCCCCAGCAGAAAAGCAGTGATGGACTTCATCAAGGACCTGCCCATTAGGAAGGTGGGATTTTATATGAAATCATCATTTGTGCACATACTTTGAATTCGAGAGAGGCACCAGACAGATAGTAAATATTCTTTGCTGGATAGTCGTAAAATAATAGATGGCAGGTGAGAACTTTGCTGTACTTAGAACCCTGGAAGTCATGTTTAAGGAAATCAGCTGCAGGAGAGCTTAAAGTAAATAAGAGATGGTGGACTTGTAAGTCCATACCTGCCAAGGACAGGACGCAAGAGGAGCACTTGGAGGAGGGCTTTCAGCTGCAGCTTAGTGCTCCATGGCTCTCCAGTCAGGCAGCTGGCAGACGAATAGGTGTGTACCTCAAAGGGATAGAGAATTTTGTTTCTGAAAAAAATTAAACCAAAGTACTTCACCATCTTAAGGTGATAGAATTTCCCACAAGGATGCAGAAATGACATATTTTATTATTTATAGCTTCTGGATTTTTGTGCTGTATGTCCTCTTTATTTTTTTTAAAAAATTGGACCCTATACTATATGACAGTCTAGAGTCTGCTCAAAATAATAGCTATGATTGAGTTTATATAACGTATTGCTCAATGTTCAAGGAAAAGGCTATAGCAAAGGCCACAGTGTTGTTGATTCCTAGGTACTATATACACACAGTAGTTTTTTCTAAGGTATGAATAAGTGTCCTATTTTTTTTTTTAAGTTCTAGGTTCAAATAATAGGTGAGTTCAAATATCGGTGAGATTTTAAAATCTCATTTAAAAGTCCTTAATTATAAAATAATTTAAAAATTCTTAGTTATAAAAAACATAAGATATAGAGTACACTATAAATAATAAAATATGTCATCTCTGGAACCTTATGGGAAAGTATTATTTTAAAGAAGGTGAAATACTTTGGTTTAATTTGTCAAAAACAAAATTCTAAATCCCATTGGAGTGCAGATATTGATATATTAAAGAATCACAAATATTGTACTAAAAAGTTTTGTTTGTTTGCTCTACCATTTCCAAAATTTGTATGCTCACAGAACTCTTTTTAGGTGCCTTTTAAAACTCTATTGAATTAAGCTGTGTGACCAAAAAATAATAAGTCTTCTTGCATGACATGTAAAGATAATATTATTTATACCTTTTGTTAGCTACAGAAGATTATAATCTTCAACTGTTACTCGTGGCAGTTTATTTACCATGTTCAAGGCTGTGCGTTCAACATTCTCCTTCAAACACGCACACACTTATAATCTCATTTTAAAATCCTAAATTATAAATGTTGGTTCATCTGTGACTATACCACCCTGAACACACCCAGATTCATCTAAGTGTGGATTCTCTTGTAGGTTTCTGGAATAGGAAAGGTTACAGAGAAAATGTTAATGGCCCTGGGAATTGTTACTTGCACAGAACTCTACCAGCAGAGAGCATTGCTTTCTCTCCTTTTCTCCGAGACATCCTGGCATTATTTCCTTCACATCGCCCTGGGTCTAGGGTCAACAGAACTGGCAAGGTATCTATAGAGTAATTCGGCTTTTTATCATTTTCGTTCTCATTCATCAGTGTCAGTTTGAACCTTTCAGATGTTTTTAAATTCATCTTGACTGATTTAACTTAGGTTCTATCTTGGTTAAAGTTGTTAGTTTGACTATGGAAAAGGGGGGGAAATGCCTCACTTCTAGGTGCTGGCTTCAGTGGTGAGGAATATGGGAGAAAGGAATGGTGGTTACTTCCATCCCCTGCCTGCCTTGTTCTGTTTTCAGATTGTAAAAGGAAGGCTGGTGGTCAGGTTGTTGAGGAAAGAGAGGTAGCTTATGTTCCCCAGTTTATTGTTTAGCCAGATTCTGATGTGTGAATGGATACTGTGTATTTATCTTCCATTGGACACTTGTAAGTGCTAGAGGCATTACCAGTGGGTTGGACAAAGTTCTGCCTTCATGAAGTTTACACCCTAGTATGAGAAATAGAAAATCCCAAAGAAACAATGCAGAGAGTGGGGTGGAGTGAGGGCTAAAGAGTGGCATCAGAGATTTCTGCTGGGTTGACAGTCGTCCTGAGGTGAAGGCTGGAAGGAGCTGACCTCTCAAAGCCCTGGGAGAGGTGGGACACCTAAACAAAAGTTCTGTGTTTTCTTCTGCCAACTTTTCGTCTGGGTTTTGAACTGTTGTGGATGGATAGAGAGAAGCATGAAAATCCTCAAAGTCAACCCTCGGCAGTGTTTTTATCATGATCCGTCCTGATAGCAAACCTTCAAAAGACGGTAGGATGGGTTGTGGGAGGAGTACAGCCAGACAGGCATACAGCACCATCGTGCCTGGCTCTCTTTAGACTCTGTGCTTAAATTAAAGGACAGCAATAGAATCAACAGGATATGGATAAAATTCATTACAGAAAAACAGCAAAGTCTGATAAGAACATAGTGAGACCCCATCTGTCGGAGAGAGGGCGGGGCATACAAAGCTGGAGGAATTCTTCTCTACCCATTCTTTGTTCCTTGAGGCTCAGTTTGAAGACTGATCTTGCATGTACATAATGGAAGTGAAATCACAATTGTAAGTTGTAAGTGATCTAGACTGCTTATTAATGCAAATATTGTCATATTTTCAGTTTGATATAATGCAGCAGGTGTTAGTCTGTAGTATAGAGAGGCCAGCTTTAGGTGAAAGATTGACAACTCACTTGTGATGCTCTGTAGCCGGCCTTCCTCCGCTCAGCCTGTGTTCTCTAGTGCCCTGTGCAGCTTCGGTTTGTAGTACTTCTCCCTTCTGAGCATCCCGCCCTTGTTGTTGTTGTTTGTTTAGTTGGTGTTTGTTTGTTTGTTGAGTTTGGGGGGCTTGGTTCTTGTGATTGAACCTCACATATGTTAGGTATGTGCTCTACCACTGAACAACATCCTCTCTCTCCTATTTTGAAATAGGGTCTCACCTAAGTTAACCAGGTGACTTTGAACTTACCTAATAGCCAAGGCTGGCCTTGAACTTATAGGCCTCTCGCCTCAGTATCCCTAATAGCTGGAATTATTGCTATAGGATTGTGTTGTCGGGCCTACCTTCTTTCGCTCTGGTTTTGTTTTGCTTTTCAGTATTGGGACTCAAACCCAAGGCCTTGGTCATGTGAGACAAGGTCTGTACCTACATTCTTGAGCAACTCTTAGGCATATTACATCCATTAAATGTTTGGAAAATGAATAAAACAAGTGTTACCTCAGTTTCTTTAGTTCAGTTGTCCCTATTAGAGTAGCTAGAGTCCAGTCAAAGTAGGTGGTTTAGATCCTCAGTCATCATCCTATACCACATTCTGAGATGAAGTAACGAACAGTATGTAGGGGAGGAGTTGGTGTAGAAGCCCCCAAACGAAACAGCATTGAATTTCTGAGATGTAGATGGAGCCTCTGGCCGGGAACTGTTACGTTGCTGCCTCCTGTTGATTTTCATATGTTTAATATTAAGACTTTTAATAGAAGCAGGTTAGATACTATTTCCAAATATTTTTCTACCATAGATATATAAGTGATCCATAACACATGAAATCAAAGTATCTTATCTGTTTATGTCTTAGAGACAGTGTCACTTTTAGATTTAAAAGAAAGCATCCATGGTTTTTGTAAGATAAAGAATTTTGAATGAAGTATTTAAAGAGAATGTTAGGGGCCTATAGAAGTGGGTCATCAATTAAAAGCACCAGAGGACCCAGTTTTGATTCCGAGCATCCATGTGGTGGCTCCATTTTCAGAGGAATTCTCTTTTTTTTTTTTTTTTGGTTTTTGGAGACAGGGTTTCTCTGGAGCCTGTCCTGGAACTCGCTCTGTAGACCAGGTTGGCTTCGAACTCAAAGATCCACCTGACTCTGCCTCCCGAGTGCTGGGATTAAAGGCGTGTGCCACCACCGCCCAGATCTCTTCTGACCTCTATGAGCACTGAACATACATGGTGCACAGATAGACATAACAGCAAAACACTCATACACATAAAATTAATTAATTAATTAATTAATCAATCAATCAAAAGGAATATATTAAATTCTCTTATTGACCAAAAGTGATGTGGGTGACCTTCTGTGTAAGTGTTGCTGTTATTGTTTGATGAATGAAGCTGTTTTGGCCAATAGTTTTTTCAGAGTAAAGTCAGGTGGGAATCTGTACAGAGAGAGAGAGAGTAGGCGGAGTCAAGGAGATGCCATGTAGCTGCCAAAGAACACAAAAGCCAGAACCTTAGCCACAGTGATACAAATATTAATAGAAATGTATTGATTTAAGATATAAGAGCTAGCTAGGGATATGTCTGAGTTGTTGGCCAAACAGTGTTGTGATCAATATAGTTTTGTGTGATTATTCGGGTCTGAGTGGCTGGGAAATGAAAGCACAGTCTCCATTTACATAATGGTGCCCAATGTGGGGCTCAGACCCATGACTCTGAGATTAAGAGTCTCATGCTCTACCAACTGAGCTAGAACTCAATTTTCTTTGAGAAATAAATACTTTTTTTCTCATTTCAGAGATGGAGAAAGAAAAAGCATGAGCGTTGAAAGGTAATGTTTTTTATGTTAAATAAAAATAAAGTTAATGATCCATTATTCAGTGTATATTAAACTGTTTCAAGTTCATTTTTAGTAAAATATCACTACAGTAAAAAAATGTTTCACAGTTTGGGCAGCTTATACTCCAAAGTAAATACCTATGCTCAACACATTATCTTTGGTTGCTGTGCTCACAGTAGAACAGCATAGTTGACATTTATACTTTTAATACAGATGTTACTCCTGTTCAGGGAAAACTAGGCATTTTAGGATTTCTAATCTTCTTTATAAGAACAATTAAATGTTTATCTGAGAGTGATAAAACATTACAGTGGAAGTTCTAAGAACTTCAGGTATTGGCCAAGTGAACAGAGGTTTCAAGTTACATGTTGAGCATCTGTGATATGAATTTCGGAAATCTGACATGCTTCAAAACCAAGAATTTACGAGTGCTGAGATGCTGTCGCACATGGAAACTTTGCCCCTCATTTTATGTGATGGTTTTCCATCAAAACACAGATTATTAGAACACTGTGTACAAGTACCTTCAAGCTCTGTGTATAAGGTGTATACAAAACAAATGAATTTGTTTTAAAACCTGACTCCCATCTGAGGGTATCTCACTGTGAACAGACAGATATTGCATGTTAACTTGTCTTAAAAAGAAACCCAAATATAAATCTTTTTTTTTAAATGTTTCAGATAAAGAGTCAAGCCTGATGTAATATTGGTAAAGGAGAAGTTAGAGAGTGTCTAGTTTTGTGGCCTAGCATCTTGTTTGGAGCCACATGAAATCCTAATGGCACTTTGTTTATAGGGAAATGTGTCCATTTTAAAAGTCCCTCAATTATTTCTTCAAAACATCAGAACTATGGAGACATTTAAGTATCACTGACTGTTTCTTTTCTTTTTGATTTGCAAAGATGCACTAGGGTATCAAATTTGGTTCGGAACTAGGGGAGGAAAACCCTGGTTCACAATCACATATAAAGTGTTAGTTTCTTTGCTATGTAAAGAATTCATAATAAGAAAGTACCAATATGCCAGTTAAAAAATGAGTGAAAACTGAACATGGTGGCATATATATATACCTTTAATCCTAGTTTTAGAGAGGAGGAGACAAGACCGATCCCTGTGAATTCAAGGGCAGCCTGATCTATATAGCAAGTTCTAGCCCGACCAGAGCTACAAAGTAAGATCTTGTCTTAAGAAAAGAGAAAGCATAAAATTGTGGGTTTTGCTGATCAGTGTACCTATCTAAATATTTTTGATCACTTATATAGAATGTAGATATTTTTACTTAATTATGTGTTAGTTGATGTGAAAACTTTAATTTGTACTGAGAAAAATATGTTAGGTTATTTGAATGTACTCTATTGTTATCAAATTATCCCTCTGTAGTTTACACTGTGCACCCAAATCCTTCTTGTCTCTCTAGGACGTTCAGTGAGATCTTTAAAACAGAAGAACAGTACAGCTTATGCCAAGAACTGTGCACTGAACTCGCTCGTGATCTCCAGAAGGAAGGACTGAAGGTGCTGAGTTTTTATGGGATGATCTCAATTTTTAGCTTTCCTCATTATAGTACTCTAAGTCAAGAGACCACGCATTTGTTAAAGTGGGTTACAAATAAAATAGAATATTCCTATTCCCAACAATCAGAAACAAAGTTGAGTCTGACCTGTGTGTGAGGTCTGTGATGAGGTCACTCTGTGAAGGACACCTTGTGACACTGGAGTGGTTCCAGGGTGATAAAGCCAGCTCTATGCCCTTAGCGCCCTGTCTGAGTTAGGTGCCAGGTCAGACTTCGTTTCCAGTCATCCTTGGAGGCTTTGCTCACAGGGACAGTGACCTTCTAGAGCAGGCATTGTGTTTCAGGGCTCTGGTCCTGGTTAACACATTGAGATCGAAGCCTGGAGTGCCCTGAACTGTCTTCCTTCAGAACAGTCCACATTAGTGTTTTCTCGGTCCTCTCAATCCAGGGCTAGTTATTAGAAAGTGTGATACAAAAGTATTAAAAAGTTATAGCAAAAATTCGAGTATTTGAGGAGAGATTTTACTTCTAGCTCTTCTCTACTTGAGTGTAAAATAGTTCTTTTGGAGAAGTTTTTGAGATACACTTTTATGTTTACAGTCATTTCAGACTTACGGGACTGTTTCTAATAACAGTGATTTCCACTATAGCTCTCACCCATTTTCCTCAATTGTTCACATTTGATAGATTTTTGTCACACTAGAAAAGTGACATTAGTACTGCTGTTAACCAAGTTTAAACTGAGTCTGGATCGCTCTTGTCTTTCTATGAATTCTCTCCAGAGAACCGCGGTGGCTAGTGTCCTGTCACCCTAGTTTGCTCTGAGTTTGTTGCCTTTCCCGCTTCTTTATAGAACCCAGTCTTGAGAACCTTATAGCCTACAGAATGCCACTCTGTTGCTTGTCCTGTGGTGTAGGCCGTGTGGAAGAATATCACAAAGGTGAGGTGGCCTTCCCATCATTTCCTGCCGCCATCATCACCTGGTTCAGGGAGTGTGTGAGAGGCTTCTCCAGCCTGAAGTTAGTGGTTCGGAAGTGAGTCAGGAAGTGAGTCAGAAAGCTGAACTGGCCTCAAGTGGAACAGCTGCCCATTGCTTTAACCCCCAGGAAATACAAAACTGTCATCAGTCCTCCCCAGCTGGAGCCTCATGTCCCTAAGACACCAGCTGTAAAGATGATTCCTAGAAACTTCTAGCGCAGCACTCTGGCCTGTGACAGTCTTGCAGTAAAGGCTGACCATTCATTCCCTGGCCTTCAGTGCTAAATTAACCTTAGGGAGCTGGACAGTAGATGGAAAGGTGGCAGTTCACTTTGCTCTTCATATAAAAGTATTTCTTAACTGGCTGAGGAAGGAATTACTGATTCTTCACTAAGTGATATTTTTCAGACACAGATCTGAACTGTGAGAGTTTACAGGACCATGTTTGCTAGCAGCTGATTACAGTGCATATTCCTCCGTACAGACAGCCTTCCCAAACATTTCTAACCTGCAGTCAGCTGATTCTCAGCTCTGAAGCCTGCCCTGGTAACGTGCTGCTTGTCTTATAGGGGAGAACTGTTACCGTTAAGCTGAAGAACGTGAATTTTGAAGTAAAAACTCGCGCGTCTACAGTTCAGTCCACCCTTTCTACTGCAGAAGAAATATTTGCCGTTGCTAAGGAACTGCTAAGGACAGAAATTAGCGCGGCTTCTCCACATCCCCTGAGGTTAAGATTGATGGGTAGGCCTCTCTCCCCCCCTCCCCTTTCTTGTTTTCCCTTATATGTTTAATGGCCCCTCCCTAAAAAATAAAGTCACCTTGGGAGATCTTTTTCCCTCTGTTTAAGAACTTCCTACTCTGCTGTTGTACATTGTAATTCCTAGAGCCAGATGCATGATCAGAATGTGATTTTAATTCTGTCTGGACCTATGGGAATTGTTCTCATCCTTTTTTCTGAAGTCCTTGAGGCAAGGTGTTTCCAAATGCCAAACTTAACAGACTTGGGAAACAAATGCAGGGCATTTAAATTATCCTCTGTAATGCTCTGGTGGGGCTTTAGTGCACCGTGACATGAAGAAACATGTGGCTATTTCTGTCACGAAACAACGAAGACAGCTTGTTCTTTAGATCGTGAGGGTACTAGATAACATCATGTCAGTTTAGTCAACTAAGAAACTTCAGCTACAATTTCAGAAATTTGGTATTTCAGAATTACAGTCCCAGATTGTGACACTGCCCGTTGTTACCTGTGGGACACAAACTAGAAAGCTGTGCTTCCACGTGACTGTGTGGTTGCTAGGAGAGAGCATTAATCTTGCTTTCACACTTGGAAACCACGCGCAGTGAAACCACTGAAGGAAGTATATTAAAAAGAACCAAATAGCCGGGCGGTGGTGGTGCACGCCTTTAATCCCAGCACTCGGGAGGCAGAGACAGGCGGATCTCTGGGAGTTTGAGGCCAGCCTGGTCTACAGAATGAGTTCCAGGACGGCCAATGTGACAAAAAATCCTGTCTCGAAAAACCAAAAATAATAAATAGTAATAATAATCATAAATAAATAAAATAAAAACAGCCAAAGAGCAAGTATGTACAGAAACTTTATTCATAATTACAAAACCTAGACGCAAGCAAGGTTGTCCAGACACATGGGGTGATATTCAGTATATAAATAAGCTACAAAAGGACAGGAGCAGACTTAAGTAAATATTGCTAAGTGAAAGAAGCAAATATTGTATGATTCCAGCTATTTGGCATCTTGAGAAAGGCAAAACCTTGGAGACAGTGAAAAGACAACATTGCCCAGTGAGACAGATGAAGAGAGAAAGCAGAGGACTTGGGGCTAGTGAAACAAGTCTGAATCTAATGGTGAATTCACGTCTTTATAGCTGCATCTTAACTCATAGCACGGACACTGCTATGCTGAGGGAAACCGTAGACTGGGTGATAGTGCACGTGTGTAGTACTGGAAGCTGTGTGTGAATGACAGCAGGGGGCATATGGGAACTCTGTTCAATTGTCGTGAAAATGAAGCACTCCTTAGAAAGTGAAGTCTACTGAAAAAAGAAATCAGAGCTGAAGTCTCTGTAGCTGACTCCAATTAGCTACTGCCTACTTAATGGCACCCATGTGAAACATTACTGCAAGTTCTATATAATCACACCAACTCCAATACATTAACGTTTACTGATACCCAGTTTTATAAAGCAAAGTAAGTTTTTCATAATGTGAGCTTTAAAAAAGTATCCTTTAATTTGGAAAATGTTGGTCTGAGAATGTGGCTAAGTGGTGAGTTATATGTATAACATGCCAAAGATTTATATATGGGTCCAAACCTTAGCATTTAAAAAAAAGAGTATGTATGTATATGAGTGTGTACATCTCCAGAGGCACTTACTTCTCTAGTTACCTTTTGCATATGTGTCATAATAGTACTGTTAAATGTTTTGTTCCCTTTGTATGGGTGTGGCTATGTTTATACAATTGGAAAGTGACGGTTTGGGTTTCATTTAGGTGTGCGGATGTCGACTTTTTCCAATGAAGATGACAAGAAGCACCAACAAAGGAGCATCATTGGCTTCTTACAAGCTGGACACCAGGCTTTGCCATCTCCTGGGTGTGTTCTAGACAAAACCGACAAAACTGAGTTTGCAAAGCCTTTGGAAATGTCTCATAAGAAGAGTTTCTTTGATAAAAAGCGATCAGAAAGGATCTTGAGCCATCAAGACGCACCCCTCTGTGAAATTGTGGATCAGCAAGCTGTACAGACCTCACAACCATTCCAGGCTTTAAAGAAGACGAGCGAGAGTTTGGAAACATCAAAGAATTCCAATAACTGTCAGACATTTACGTGTCCAGTTTGCTTTAGGGAGCAAGAAGGTATCAGTCTGGAAGCCTTTAACGAACATGTAGATGCGTGTCTGGATGAACCATCGACCAGTGAGAACTCTGATTCCCGCGCTTCCTCGGCAGCTATTGGTCAGAAGGAAGATGTACACCATTCTATTCCACTGCGTGAGACGCGGGATGATGAAGATGCCAAGTTCACTTCAGCGGATGGTGAAGATCTGGCAGAAACTGAAGACAACTCATTGAAAGCAGCAAGTATGGACACTTTAGGGAGTAATCACGGCAAAGAGGAATGTTCTGATACTCCAAACCAGTCTTGTCCTGTTTCATTGGCAAATGAAACTGTCAGAATATTAAGTAGGCAAGAGTCCATCCAGCACTGTCCAGATGAGGTGGTAACAGGACGAGCTCTAGTTTGTCCTGTTTGTAACCTAGAACAGAAGACTTCCGATCTTACCCTCTTCAATGTGCACGTGGATATTTGCTTAAATAAAGGCATTATCCAAGAATTGAGAAACAATGAAGTTAATTCAGCTAACCAACCCAAAGGGAGCTCCAGAAGTACTGGTAAGCATATAGTCATGAAGAGGAATGCCTAGGACCCGGGGTTGGTCCCCAGCACCCACATGGTGGCTCACAGCCATCTGTAACTCCAGTTCCAGGGGATCCAGTGCCATCTTTTGGTCTCAACAGGCACATATACAGTACACATACATGTAGGCTAAACACCCATACACTTAAAATTAAATTAAAAAATAAGAGGAATGTGATTTTCTAGGGATACGTCTTCCTAAACTTACTGAAAGTGTTAAATTTGAAATACAGACTATTAAAAGCGTGGCTTGTGTTGGCTCTCCTTGGGGAAAATAATAGTTCTGCCTTACCATGGCTAGAAATAACTCAGACTGAGCTTTTGAATTGAGGGGAAACTCAAGTTTAGTTTTGATTTAATACAGAATGAAGTTAAAAGTGAAAGGATCCAAGTGATCTAAACAAAACAGAAATTCCCTGGGGAGCAACCACTGGTGCGCAGTGACAGACCAGCTGTGCTCAGAGAGCCAGGAAGCCTGGCACTTGTCTGTCTGTTGTGCTGATGTAGCAGGGTAATGCCAGGAGAACTAGTAAAGTTTAACGAAACGATACTATAAGATTAACCTTGTGAGACTGGCCATGTGGTTCGAGGGTGTAGCTCCTGGATAACAAGCCTTTCAATCTGATTTTGATCTCTGGACCACATGATGGGAGGAAAGAACCGACTTCCCAAAGTCGCCCATTCACCTCCAAACGTGTACATGCACATGGAAGTGCTAGTTTACTTAATGTAATACAATAGTCTTAAAAGTTAGTTTGGAGTATGTATAATATTATCTTTAGTCTGGCAGCTTTCTCTTTCATGTTTGTGAAGCTTTTTCAATTGTTTTATCTTTTTCCTGATGGAATTTCTTGGTTTTTCTTTGCCTGCAGACAGACTTCAGAAGGCTGCAGGAAGGACAAAAAGGTATGACTGAGAGAGAGCCACAAACTCAGGTTTTACTCTTGAGATTTTAGGGGCTAAACTTTGCTTTTATAACTAACCAAGTAACATTTTAAGAACTGTTTTTGCAGGCTGGGAGGTGGTGGTGCATGCCTTTAATCCCAGCACTCGAGAGACAGAGGCAGGTGGATCTCTCTGAGTTCGAGGCCAGCCTGGTCTAAAGAGCTAGTTCCAGGACAGGCTCCAAAGCTACAGAGAAACCCTGTCTTGAAAAACCACATTATTTTCACATATTTCCTTCTACATAGAAATTGTGTATTCTTTCTCATTCCAGGCCAGGACTGAAGACAAAGAGCTCCACATCGAGGAAAACAAAAGCCCAAAGTTCCAGACATACCCTTGATATATTTTTCAAATGAACTTTGAACATTTTTATTGAAATTTTAGTATTCAATGTATTTGTTCCTTCTCGTTTTAAATTTATTATTTAGGGAAGACAAGTGCAATAATACCTCCCCACATGGCCTTTTTAAAGAATGTAGACTATATATTAACTTATTTCTTTATATTTTCTTTAATAACCATTAGAATCTCATTCCCAGTATATATCAGTTGGAAATCAGTCTTGTTAGAGATAACTTTAAAACAAAAGTAAAAAGGGGCAGTCAGAAGATGACATGCTTATTTTATGATGAATATAAAATACTTATTAGGACTCTGAGTTAGTGCTCTTGTTTCTGCATGGGCATTTTAGTGCCTAGCCACCAGCTCAGCACGGGCATCTTAGAGCCTAGCCTCCATGTCAGCACGGGCATCTTAGAGCCTAGCCACCAGGTCAGCACAGGCATCTTAGTACCTAGCCACCAGGTCAGCATGGGCGTCTTAGTGCCTCGCTGCTGGGTCAGCACGGGCATCTTAGTGCCTAGCCACCGGGTCAGCACGGGCATCTTAGTGCCTACAGGCATCTTAGTGCCTAGCCGCTGAGTTGCCACTGGATGCTGCTGGACTTGCTCTTGTGTCTGGAAGTGTTCTGTGAGCATTTGTAGTTAGATTTAACCATGAGGTCTGTGAAGAAGATTAGTTTAACAGAGATAGCATGGGTACCTGCAGGAAAGCAATGCACAGTATTATCTGTGTTTGAAGGACTTGTTCAAACTACTGTTAATTGTTTTTCCTTACTTACAATTCCTTTAACTTATAAATAAGCACTTGGTTCATGTAAAGAAATATTTAGTTTATAACTCAAAATTGTTTTTTTTTAACTCAGTACTTTAAATGGCAGTATTTCGTTTCTTGGTAACTACGTTTGGCTCCCTACAAGTCTGTAGTAAACAAGATGAGTTGTGACGTCACTTGATTTTCTTTCTCCTCGTTAAGAGAAATGTGCAGCTCAGAAGATGAACGCCTGGTGAAGCTCTGCCCTTCCTCAGCTGATGTCCGTGTCTCTGTTGCTGTTTGTGAAGGAAGAAAGATTCGCAGCAGTTGAGGAGTTGTTCCAAGCATGGCTCCACCCACACGCTCTTATCAAAAAGCCCTTTTTGCTACTGCTTTAAGAACTGAATCTTGCACACAGCACTCAGAAGGAAGAGGCAGGTGGATCTCTGAGTTCAAGGCCAGCCAGGTCTACCGAAAGAGTTCTAGGACAGCTGGAGCTACACAGAGAAACCGTGTCTCAGAAAACAAAAAAGGAGAAAGAGAACTGAATCTTTTTTCTTATGGTTTTGGTCTTTGAATATTTTAGTTCATTTAGAGTAGACAGGGAAATATTTGAGGAATAGCTAACATCCTTAGGGCTTGGCAAAGCCTTTGCCACAGTGACAACCTGACTTTTAATTACTGGCCTCGTTAAAGATAGGCTGAAAGTTTGCTGATGTGCTACTCCCCTACCTATACACCATGGACAGTCCCAAAGCTGTGGTGTTTCGGTTATTGATTGTGATTGACTTATGTAAATTATTTTTAAAATTAAGTTCAGTGAAACTGATTTAATGTATTGAAAAGTAATACTGTATTTATTGTTTTTCCTCATCTAAATTTATTTTTACTGTTTTCCACATTAAATAATAAATTATTTTCATTTAGATGCCCCATTTAATTGAATGCCATAATATATAACATTTAATAATTTAAGGTAAAATTTTAAAACCTTTGAGAATCTCTTACATGTATAATTATTTACATTATTTTCTTCTCTTACTCTTTCTCTTTCAACATCTCCCATGTTCCCTCAATCTCTCTCAAATTCATGACCTCTTTATAAATTATTATTGTTATATATAGGTTACTTGTATGTAACCCGCTGAGTCCATTTAGTACAGCTCAATGTCTGTGCGTCTAGGGCTGACTACTTGGGGCTGATTAATGTACCCGTGATTGGCCCTGGAGCAGACGGACTCTCCCACTTTGAACTGTCATTAATTACTTGGAGCTCTTCATGTAGGATGGAGCCTTGGGAGATTTCCCCATCCGTGTTGGCATGTTTAACTAGTATTGCCATTGTGTAGATCTTGTTTAAATGACTATGTTGTTGAGATTTTGTTGGTATAGCTTCCTCGTCATACATAGAGGACATTGTTGGCAGACTTCCTGGTCCTCTGGCTCTTACGGTCTTTCCACCCCGTCCTCCACAGTTCCCTGAGCCTTAGGTGCAGGAGCGGTGGTGCAGGTGCCGCAGTCAGGGTAGCATATTCCCCTCTCAGCAGGAGAAACCAGGCCTTCCTCGAGAAATGACTGCCTCCCCACCAGAAGGCTCCAAAGCAGAAAGCTTTGTCTTGGCCTCTCCAACCCAACACAAGTTGCACGTCTTCTCATTCCTTTGTGTGTCGTCCCGGCTTTGAGTCATACCTCAAATCTGTTTCACCATCCCGACTATCCCTGACCATCCCATCCCCGTCCATAGGCCGTTTGCCACCTGGTTGTTGTTAGACTGAGTCCTCTTCACTTCCGGATCACAGTTCATCTTCAGGGGAAAACAGGACAAGAAGCCAAGGGCAAAGCCAAGGGCTGCACTGTAGAGGAACACTGGTTGACTTGAGGTCGGCTTGCTCCATGCCCAGATTCCTCTATGTGCCTGATCTTCTCTGATAGCTTCATCTTGGTTTTCTCTCTGGACTTCTCCCACATTCTTTATTATCTGTTTTATCTTGCATATCCAACACACTTTTTAAGTTCTTGAAGAATTGTTAGAAAGCATAACGAAACTTAGAAGGGATAGTAAGTGAGGACCCATAAACTTAGAAGGTCAAATCATGGGAAAGCATGTTTGCAACACATGCGTGTAGTATTGGTGTGGATGTGGGGCTAGAATCTGGAATATTAATTTTATTGTTAATTGAGACTCAGGAAGAACAATAACTGGTAGAAAGTGACACAAAGGACTTTAAATGCACTTCATGTGGAAGAAAATCTGAGTGGCCAAGAGCCATCAAGACGGTTTTAGCCATACTAGTCACGCGGACAGGGACAATTAAACTACAAAGAGTATTGCTGCATTCCCACTGTGTTAGAAGAAGAAACAATTTGGTGCTGCTAAGTTTTAGAAATGATTTGAATCCTCACTTTGAGAATAGTCACTTCTGAAAACAATCTGGTTTTTAGTCAGTTTAGCAGAGGAAATGAGTAAAGGTAGAAACAAGTAAAAATGCAACTTCATATGGTCAGCGTGTTTGCCGATGTTATTTTAAGAGAAAGTTTATTTTTAACTCACTTGCCTACTTTTTAAATAAATCTACTTTTTTCAGAGTTCAGTAAAGTTCTGTCTGTAAAATCAATACTATTCCTATAAATCTGCTATAACCAATTAGAAAATAGAATAAAAATAATCTGTGTATCATGGGGATCTGAGAGGTACCTCAGAAGGAAAAATGTTCAAGGATTTGGGAACAGACAAAAAGTACAAGTGAATCAATGAAATAATCTTATTCACGAACAGGAAGAATGGCTATAGAAAACTACCCCCACCCTGGCATCAGTTATATTGTTAAGTACAATAATAATCAAATCCCCTTAGAAATTGATAGATAGAGCCAGGCATGGTGGCACACACTTTTAATGCCAGCAATCAGGAGCCAGAGGCAAGAAGATCTTAAGTTCAAGACCAGTCTGGTTTATATACTGAGACCCTGTCTCAAGAAGAGGAAAGAGATAAGTAGCTACTAAATTTTAGGTAGCAATTAATAAAGTATTAACAGTAGCATTGGTAATGGGAGGGGTATTTTTTAATTAAATAGGAATTACTTTAATATATAAATTTTGAATTAATTTGAAGAACAATTTTTTTCAATTCAGGAAATAGCAAGATTTGTCCTTGGTCAGTTAGACGAAAAGAATCATTTGATTATGAATGCCATAGAGCGTTATCCAGAGACCAAAGACAAACTCTCCAAGGCAAGGTGATGTGCACTGTGCAGAAAACCTTTTTTTTTGTTTGTTTTTTGGTTTTTGGTTTTTTGAGACAGGGTTTCTCTGTGGCTTTGGAGCCTGTCCTGGAACTAGCTCTGTAGACCAGGCTGGTCTCGAACTCACAGAGATCCGCCTGCCTCTGCCTCCCAAGTGCTGGGATTAAAGGCGTGCGCCACCACCGCCCGGCCCCAGAAAACCCTTTTTATCCGAATGGCTGGGAATTTGGATGGAATGTATGTAACATGATAAAGACTTTAAATTCAAATGGAATAAGAAATGATTATTATAAGACAGTTATCTGAATTTGTTTATCATCAACACTATCAAAGAAGTCTATCTTTAGTACAAATATCATTAGTAAGGACAAAAATAGGTACTTTTATGCTCATATTCGCACAAAAAAAACCACTGTTTACCTTTGATGGGGGAACAAACCAAACACATTCCAGCCATTGGGAGGGGTATTTTAAATAACCACATGTGAACGTGTTGGCTATTAAATAAATGGTCCTTCTATGGTTAATAACTTATAAAGAAAACTTAAACTTAATTGCACCCTAACTGTGCCGGGAGTCCATGGGCTCCCCTCAAGTCTGATCATTTGCTAGAAGGACTAACAGAACTCAGGAAAACTGAAGAGCCCAAGATTACAGTTTGTAAAAAAATATAAATCAAAATAAGCAAAGGAACTAGATGAGACTCAGAGGTAGAATGGTTTCCTGTGTATACAAGACCCTCTGTTTGGGCTGGAGAGATGGCTCAGTTGGTCAAAGAGCACTGACTGTTCTTCCAGAGGACCTGAGTTCAATTCCCAGCAACCACATGGTGGCTCACAACCATCTGTAATGAGATCTGGCACCCTCTTCTGGCCTTCAGGCATACATGGGGGCAGAATGTTGTATACATAATAAATAAATAAAATCTAAAAAAAAAAAAGACCCTCTGTTTGATACCCAGCACGGTATGGGGGTGAAGCCTGCAAAGCCTCATGCTCCCAGGGGAGGCATATGAAGCATATACAATTCTCCCACAAGTACTGTATGCCAGCACATACACAATATCACCAAGACTCCCTGCTCAACCCTCGTCACCCAGACTTTTTCCTGGAAAGTCTGCGGCAGGCATTCCTGTCATCCCAACTGACCTTAGCTTTAAACCTTCCAGAGAGCTCACTGGCCCAAGGTCTCAGTCTTCAGAAAGTAAGCATTCAGCTTCTGCTAGTTGGCTCTGTACGCTATCTCTTCAAAGGAATACAATGTGGCCCCAAGCTGTGGACAGGAAACATTCTTATCAGACTGGTAAAGGCCAAGGGCTCCAAGGCTGGTTCTGGAGAGAGGAGTCTTTCTTTGCAAAACACAGAAAGGAGTTGAGCAACCTGAACCTGCCAAGGTGACCCTTACAGTTTGCTTGCAAAATAAATGCCAATCAGAACTGTATTTGAATAAAGAATAAAAAGATAAAGATCTTAGGGTGACTTTTCTCCCTTTTTTAATGCAGAAAAAGTCTCCAATTTTTAACATGTTGAGGGCGTCTCTGATACGGAGCCTGGCCTGCTTGTTTATGGCATATCATTAGTATGTACTACAGGTAGCATAAAGAGGCCTAGTGATTGCATGTCAATACAACCTTCTCTTCGACAATGTCCTATTGGTGGGGTAATTTGTGGCTAGACTTCTTTCTTCTGTCCTCTGGGACCACAGAAAAGCAGCATTCTGGGAACGTATTTGTACACACAGACCATTCTCTCAGAAGTGCTTTGGATCCAACCTTAGCATGGAATTGGAAGGTCCAGGAGCCTACTGAAGAGTGATCTCAAGAGACAGAGTTCCCACACTGACAAGGTAAGAGCTGTGCTGCTGAGTTAAAGAAGGAGCTTCATGCCCAGAGAATGTAGGCAGTGCCCAGTGTAAGAACACAGGAGGTAAACCAAGAGAAAGCTAGCAAGCAACACCTGCTGTTCTCATGTTAAATGTTGCTGTTCATCGTGGGCTGTGTGTGAGCTCATCCCCCTTATTTCTGCCTCTACTTCTGTCAACCCCAAACATGTTAGCAAATTCCAGTTGCCCTTCTAGAGCCCTCTGGAAAGACCCATTTTTCTCCTTCTATGAAGCTTTACCAGTTGCCCACATGCTGACACCCCAACTGATTCCTCAGCTTCCCCTGTCAACTCGAGTGCCTTTCCAAAGATTGGCCATAAAAAGTGTTTTCAAAATATCATGTTGAGTTGTTTTTTTCTTCAAAAGCTGTTAACTCTGCAAGTTTGAGAGGAATGGTAAAGGAGGAGTTAGTGACGCTCTGTGTGTATGGAAACTATGGTACAAGTATTTCCACCTTGGCACAAACTATCTAATGTTAGCCAGTCAAAATTCTGGAAATATAATAGCACTTGATAACAAAGATAAGGCACCTGCCTCGTAAGGTCAGTCATGCCCTCCTAACACTAGCCTACAATCTGGTAAGCAGAGAGCCACACAGAAAACCACAGCAAATATGCATCAGGGGCTTCATGAAGAAAGGGGACCTTGAAGTGCCCAGACAGAAGGGCACCCTTTCCTGAAGGGGCCTTTGCGCCTATTGGAAAGCATTCCCACGTGGTGGGGGAGGGTCGGCGGGCCTTAGGGAGCATTCTAGACACCCAGCAACAGAGCACACACCAGAAGGAGAACTCTTGGTCGCTAAGGTGATTGCGGATCAGTCACTGCTCTGTGATTGCAGGCTGGCAGAAATAGGCTGTTTCTCATCTGATTCCCAAGTGTGATGGCCTGGCACGGCATCAACAGCCTTTTGTTAATGAGCAGAAGCAAATGTCCAGGTCTCAGAGGGAATCCCCTGAGTCCAGCAGAGCAGTTGGCGTTCTTAATCTTGCAACACACGCCCTTGCAGCAAGGTCTAGGTGCATGACTGAAGGTTAGCCAGTGGGCTGTGTGAAGAAGCCTTGTGCAGTGTGCTAGAACCTTCTTCTTATGGAAGCTCTAGTGTCCTCTTTGACTCCCTGTCTCTCCCATCTGCCCCACTTTCTGGAAGCAGACACAGCTATTTTGCACCTGAGTTGGGGGTATCCGTGGGAACAGTAGAGTAACAGGCTAGAGGGCCTGGCTCAGGAGAAATTGGTAGAATAGAGTTTGTTTGGGTGGAAGTGTCACCCCAGCCCCTGACACTAATATACCCAAAGAGTCTGGAATGTTTGGTGGGAAGTTCCATCCCGAGCCTCCTTCCCCTGGGAGTTGCCTCAGCCCAGACTCCATCTCTGAGAAAGCCCGCTAAATGGAGACCCCTCCCCAGAGATGCTCAAGACCACTCCCACAGGCTATTTAAACTGGGGTGGTGGTGGCAGAGAACAAACACGTGGTTTTCCTGTCTTCCTAATGCTAGTAACCATTAGACCTGGGCTTTTTCTAATTTGGTTTTAATTTGGTCTGATTTGGTTTATCGCATCGGTGGAGAGGTTTATTGGGACATAAAACTTTTTAGAGTTGTCATGGCAGCTCTGGCCTACAAGCTTCCAGACTTTCTTAAAACATTTTTTTAATGTTTTATTAACCTTGAATTTTCTTTTTTCCCTTTTTTTTTATTGAGCTCTACATTTTTCTCTGCTCCCCTCCCTATTGTTTCAACCCTCCCCCAATGTCCCCATGCTCCCAATTTACTCAGGAGATTTTGTCTTTTTCTACTTCCCTCATAGATTAGATCTATGTAAGTCTCTCTTGGAGTCCTCATTGTTGTCTAAGTTCTCTGGTTTGTAGACTGGTTTTCTTTGCCTTATGTTTAAAAACCACCTATGAGTGAGTACATGTCATAATTGTCTTTCTGTGTCTGGGTTACCTCACTAAATCTTAAAACATTTTTACTCACAAGAAGGAAGAAGAATCAGCCTCAGGCAACAGTTTTTCCTCAGTGAGGGCAAGATTCTTAAGAGGTAACTATGTGAAGTGGGACTCTGGGGACAGCTTCTGACCAGAGAATAAAGGAACCAATAAATAATGTTACCTCCTCCTTTTCCCTCCTTCTCCTCTTCTTTTCTTTTCTTCTTCCTCTTCTTCTCGTTCTACAAATTTAAACACACCCAGGCATGTCCAGGCCTTTTGAGATAGAAACACGATGTTAGCTTCAAAGTGCACACTTAAGAATCTTCCAATCGGGGCCGAGAAGATACGTTAGCGATGAAAGTGTTTGCAAGAAAAGTGTGAGGAGTGGCATTTGGTCCCCAGAATGCACAATGCCAGGTCGGCCTGGTGGCCTTGCCTATGATTCCAGCCTCCGGGGTCAGACACAGGCGCTCCCCTGAGCAAACTGACTAGCAAGTCTAGCCATATCCTGTGAGCCCAGGATTTGAGGGACCTGCCTCCATAAGGCAAGAAACAATCCAGGAGAATTCCTGACATAAATTCAGCCTCCACATGCACCTAACAGGTAAAAAACTTGCATACATGAATACACACCACACACTTGAAAGTGGGGAAAAAGTCTGTCAATATTGTTTTAAATTTCAAAACATTTTAAGTATGTTTGTGGTTGGGGCTAGGACACATTTGTTCATAGCTGTCCTAGCCACATGTAGCCTTGCAAGCCAACCTTCTGTTCAGAGAGAAATGAAAGCTTTCAGGACTGAACACTGGCAGCTGTTCCCTGGTAGAACTGTTTTCGTATTTATTTGACAAATTGGTCTCAAGCCTGGAAGTACTGTAAGGCAGTGGAGGTACAGAAGGGGAGAAAGCCTGAGAAACCTCCTGCCTTTTAATATTAGATGCATACTAAATAATATCTGTTCTATGTGACAACTACCATAAATGAAAGAGCAGGTAAAGGAGAGAGGAGGGGGTGTTCATAATATTTTAGAACTGAGTGATTAGAGTACCTTCTTTGAAGTGACAGCCTCAGCTTTAATTATATGAAAGTTGAAATCATTGAATAAAAGCATTGAAAGGGGTGGGGAAGGAGGTAGTTCTGGGGAGAGAGAGTTAGAAACCTAATGCTGTGCAGGAGAAGATACCAGAGGAGCAACAGGAAGGAGAAGAGCTTCCCTGGCAAGGTAACCTGCTGGGAAATATTATTTTACGATGTGTTGCATTTGTTTATGCTGTGGACTATATGTTTAATGATGCAAGGATGTGTTGCATTCTTGTATGCTGCACTTGTTTAACTATGTGAAACTGTGTTACTTTCCCTGCCTAGAATACATGATTGGTCTAACAAAGAACTAAACATCCAGGAGCTAAGCAGGAAAAAGGAAAGGCGGGGCTGCCAGGCAGAGAATAAATAGAAGAAGAAATCTAGAAAGAGGAGACAGAGGAATGAGAGGAGGAGAGGCGGACTCCAGGGACCAGACTACACAACAAACCATGGAGTAAGAAATAAAGAAAGGTATATAGAAAGAGAAAGATAAAAACCCAAAGGCAAAGGTAGACAGGATAATTTAAGAAAAGCTGGCTAGAAAGGAGCCAAGCTAAGGCCAGGCATTTATAAGGAAGAATAAGCCTCTGTGTGATTTATTTGAGAGTTGGGTGGAGAGCCCCCGCCCAAAGAGTCAGAAAGGTAAAAACAAAATCCATCCATACATCAGCACACTGAGATAATTCATTTGCTGTTTGAAAAAGACAGCATCACGTAATGCTTCATAGCTTGCATCTTGTCAAAGCTCTCAGGAGAATCAAGAAGAAAAGCTGCCACCATGTATTACTTCTGGTCTTATGTCCCATGCTGGAGGAAGGTCAGCCTTTCGGCATTTCTAGATGGGTGTAGAGCAAAAAAAAAATCAGTGCTTTCAATTTGTTTGTTTTTCGAGACAGGTTTTCTTAGTGTAGCCCTGACTGTGGCACTCTCTCTGTAGAGCAGGCTGGCCTCAAACTCACAGAGATCTGCCTGCCTCTCCCTCTCCAGTGCTGGGATTAAAAACTGCCCAGCAACTTTTTTTTCTTGTTGAGAGCATTAACAGAATGAGAGAGACGAGGTGTGAGCCACTCAGAGTTAATGCTAGAAGCGAAACTCTAGTCCTCTGAAGAGCAATAAGAGCTCTTAACCACTGAACCGTCTTTTCAGCCTTAATATTATATAATTTACATTAAAATGAAATATCTCATAAGTTTCATAATAGAAAACTAAAGTTGTATCACCTCTTTTATTTGAAGTTTATTTGGTGAGTCAGGATTTGTTGGACTTGGTTCTGTATTGCTTCAGTTTTTAACAGAGTCAGCCAGGAAAGCAGATAATTCTATGATTACCGAATGAGAAATTGGGTCATTTTTTTTTTCAGGAGGAAATTTTGGAAACCCAGTTAGGAAGTATTTAATACTGAATTTCCAGTAGTGAGGGAACACTGACTATAAATCAAAGCCAGACATTTTTGAATCGTACAAAGAAGTGATGGAGTATGAACTCGGAGTTTCTGAGGGCTTGTAGATTTCTAGAACTGTTTCCTTTTGTGGACAGCCAAACCCTAGTACCTGATATGCCACACCTAAGAGTGGCCTCCACAGACCAATCCAAGCCAGGGCAGGGCTGGAGAACCAAGGCCTGTGCCTAGATACCCGCTCCAAGAGAGCAATCTCAACCCTGCTTCTGCAGGGAGCATTTTCAGTCCGGCCCCGCACCCTGGTGAAGTTTTCACAGCGACGGTGGCCATGAACCCCGAGAGCAGCCGGGGCCACGGGGCAAGGGAGCTGATGCTCCAGGCTGCCAGGGTCCTGAGGGCTGACCTGAGGGGCGCGGCCACCGGGCCCTGGAGAAATCTGGCCAGGGTGCCAAAGCCTGAGGGGACAGACGAGGAGGCTACAGCTGCAGGACATGAAAACCGTGAGTTCTGAGAAGGGGTCTCCTGGTGGGCAGAGGGTGGACTCAGGCTGAGGAACTAGAGGAGTAACCACTGCCGCCTGGAAGGAAACGGGCCAGCAATCTGCCCTGGCGACCCTCAGGATGTCCCCCGACACCGCCTTACCTCCTCCGTGCCCCCATCCCCATCCCGGAGTGTTTATTCACGCTGCACCCTGTACTGTGGACAGGGAAATCGCCTTTCCAAGCTAAGGAGGAGACTGTTTAAAGAAATGAGTAAGCCCTTTGCAAATAGAATTCCTTGTTCTCTTGTCTTAAATCATGATTTACGTGCAGATTTATTGTGTGACTTTAAGTCGCGTACAGTTGTTGCTAGGTTTCTAAAGCATGGGGAATAGATCAGCTATGCTTTGGCAACGATAGCAGTTAACTGAGGAGGCCCCAAGGAGGAGGTCATCAGGAGTTGAAAATAAAGGACTCAAGTCCAAAAAACAGCACACCATGGGCTCACATGGATGGGCTCTTTCCTGAAGCCCAGCCTTGGCAACTGGACACCAGTTCCTTAATATAATGTACAGTCAGTTGGTTAGCTAATTCCAGAAACACTTTCCCGGGGCTTAATATTTGTTAGACATGATTCAGACGTGGGGATGCAGAAGCCAAAGGTAGCTCTTGTTCCCTGGAGCTCGCTTTCAAAGCTGTGTGGTGGAAGTTGGTGGACCATGAGGATGTAAACCCGTGTGACCATTTGAGGGAAAGGTCTGAGAGCGCTGTGGAAACCGTGAAACAACGTGACCAGGGCTCAGGCAGACTTTAGGACAGATACCCAAATGAGAGGAAACAACCAGCCACCGGAAGTTCAGATAGAAACCATGGCAAGCAAGAGTGAAGCAGATGGAATGTCTGTTTAAAATGAGGAAGATACCCCTTCCGGAGTATTGTGAATGAAGCTGAGAGCTGCTGAGGTCGGAGAGGGTTGGACTGTGGGTGGTGACATCGCCTAGTTCAGTAGGCGGGGCTTAGTGAAAGGACGGTTTCAAGTTACCAGGGGGCAACCCCAAAGAGAGTATCAGGACAACGTCTATCCACCGTGCAGCTGCAGTCCAAAACAACGCCCACGTAGCCATGGAATGAAACCTCTGAAACTCTGAGTCAAAATGAACTTTTTCTCATTCCACGTCAGTTGTCTCAGGCATTTTGCTAACACGGGACAGTAGGTAGAACGAGTTCATTCACTAACGCGGGACTCTATTTTTTCCTCCGTTTTAGACATGTCAATGGATGCACACTGGTATCTCATTGGTGGTCTTAGACGAGTTTCCCTCTCTATAGTGGTGAGAAATTTCAATACTTTGGTTCCTCTCTGTTCTTCTGAAGTCTTTTCTCTGTACTTAAATTGGATGGTTGAATATTGAGAGCTAAATATTCTGGATGTATTTAATTTGTCAGAAATATTATCTGAGAATATAAAAACCTACGTTGTAGAGTGTATTATTCTGGTTTTTTGTTTGTTTGTTTGTTTTCTGGTTTTTTTTTGTTTTTGTTTGTTTGTTTTTTCTAGTCAAGGTTTCTCTGTGTAGCTCCAGCTATACTGGAACTCACCCTGTAGACCAGGCTGACCTCAAACTCATATAAAGAGCCACCTATTTCTGCCTCCCAAGTACTGGGATTAAAGGTGTGCGCCATCACTGACTGGCTCATATGCTTTATTCTTTAGTAGTGCCTTTCATAAGAGTGGATAGGTTACATTTTGATGAAGTATAGTTTATCAATTTTCTTTTCTTTTTTTTTTATTGAGAAAAGGAAAAAAAAGTATCCGCCTCCTCCCAGCCTCCCATTTCCCTCCCCCTCCTCCC
>NC_022021.1:3980013-3994015 GCF_000317375.1 Microtus ochrogaster
AATCTGAGATTCTTTCTTCTATCTCTTGTATTCTGCTGGTTATGCTTGTTTCTGTAGTCTCTATTCGTTTACCCAGATTTTCCATGTCCAGCCGGCCCTCTGTTTGTGTTTTCTTCTTTGCCTCCATTTCAGTTTTCAAGTCTTGAACTGTTTCCATCATCTTCTTGATTGTTTTTCCTTGGTTTCCTAGGGTATCATTCACTGATTTACTCAAATCCTCAAACTTTCTGTTATACTTCTCATCCATTTCTATAAGGGTGTTTTTTATATGCTGTTTAAGGGCCTCTATCACTTTCATGAAGTCAGTTTTTTCTACTTCTTCTTGATTAAGGTGTTCATGTTCTCCTTTTGTGAGGTCGCTGGGTTCTGGTGGTTTCATGTTGTTTTTCAGATTGTTGGGTGAATTCTTGCATTGGCACATGCCCATCTTTTCCTCCGAATGCTTCCCTATGGATCTTCTTTTACAGGACCAGGTCTTCTTGCCCACTGATGTACCTTCCCAGTGATGTCACTCCCCAGTGATGGTTCTCCTGGTGTCCAGATCAGATCTCTGTGCTGCTTTGGTAGCTCGCAAACAAAGGGCCCACCCTGCTTGCTGCAGGCAGGCTATGGAGACAAAGGAACTACCGCCCTCCCCTTTGCCCTCCCGGTTCGGGTTCGGTCCCAGCACCCGAGAAGGCTGAGCTGGGAGGTGCTATGCCGCCAAAGAGCTCAATTTTCTTTTCTTTCATGGTTACACTATCACTGTTATGTATGTGTAAGAAATCTTCCTGAACCACAGACTATAAAGTTTTTCCCATGCATTTTCTTCTAAAAGTTTATAGTTTTGTGTTTTTCATTTACATACACAACCCATTTGGAATTCATTTCTGTATAACATATAAAGTTTATATCAAGATTCAGTATGGTGTCCAAATATTTAAATGCCATTTGTTGAGATGATTATCCACCCTCTGTTGTCAAAACTTGCAAACCTTTGTCAAAAAATAACTGGCCTGTTTGTCTGAGTTGATTTTCAGACTGTATATGTTATTCTATGGGTGGATGTATCCTCTATGTCAAATACCCTACATTACCCTGTTCTTGCACATTGCTGTACAATTGTGATACACTACAGTTCACTAATGTGACTCTCCCAGCATTGGTCTTTCAAAATTGTTCTTTGCCTTTCTAGATAAGTTTTATATGAACCTGTCAGTAGCTGCAATATATTTGTGCGACATTTTATTGAAAATCCATTATATCAATAGACAACTTTTGGGACCTTAACAGTTTATGATGTTCACTCTTCCAACCCGAAGGATTTGATATATCTTCCCATTATTTAGCTTTGAGTGCTTTCACCCACAGTTCTTTTTTAATATTCAGTTTATTATCTTATGTGTGTTTTGCCTGCATGTACATTATGTGTGTCATGTATATGCCTCAGCCCTTGAAGGTCAGAAGAAGGTTTTAGATCCTCTGGTTACAAGCTGCCTTATAGGTGCTGGGAGTTGAACCTGGGTCTTCTGCAAAAGCAACAAGTGCTCTTTAAGCTCTGAGCCAACTCTCCAGCCCCAATATTTCTTTGGTACAGAAAAATTGTATATTTTGTTGCCTTATATGTAAATAATTTGGTTTTTGATCAATTGTAAATAGTGCTTTGTAAATTTCAGTTTTCGTTTGTTTATTGCCAATATGTAAAAATATGATTAATAGCTATGTATTAATCTTGTATTCAACAAACTTGCTAAACTCACTTACTGTTTCTAGAGCTGCTTTGTATATTCCTTAAGATTCTATACATAAGTAACCAAGTTGTCTGAAGCCAGATTAGACAGTTTCTCCTCCTACTGCGTGCCTCTTCACTTATGTACCAATTTATCGTCCCAGCTAGAACTCTCAGCACAGTCTGTAAACAGAGACGTAAGAGTGAAAAATCTCTTCTCATTCTTGATCTTTAGAAAAAAAAAATAAGCTCAGATTTTAAAAATCAAGTATGCTGTTGCTTGTCAGTTTTTGTAGATGTCCTTTCAAAATGAGGAACTTCTCTTATATTTCCAGTCAACCAAGAGAGGTGTTTGGTGTTTTTGTTTTGTTTTGTTTCTTTGGGGAAGGGAGAAGAAGGCCGATTGTTCTTTGTTTTCATTTCTTTTATAAATGTAATTTAGTGTGTGTGTGTGTGTGTGTGTGTGTGTGTGTGTGTGTGTGTGTGCCTGTGTGTGTGTGATGTATGGTGTGAGGGTGGTGCATGCATGCTATAGTGTGCATGTGCAGGTCAGAGGTCAGCTCTGTGGAGTCAGCTCTCTTCTTTGACCTTGTCCTTTCTGGGGTTAAAGTTCAGGTCACCAGTCTTGCCTTTTCCCACTGAGCCATCTTGCTGACCCCTAAAAAAGGTTTTTATAGACTCTGTTGGTCTTTAAAGGCTTCGTAAAGTTCACCAAAAAAAAAAAATGTTTTCAAGCATAAAGATTTCTTTTTTTGGCATAGTTTTAGCTATGAATCTAGTTTCTTTGCTAGTCAGAGTTATCCTTGATAAGTATATAATCTTGCATGAATTTTGGTAGCCTATGGTTGTCTAGAAAACACGACATTTTATCTTAGTTGATACATTTATATGGATGGAATTGTTCATAATATTCCCTTATCTTTTCTTGTTTGTTGTTTTTGAAACAGTCTTTCTAAGTATCTCAGAATGGTCTTGAATTCACAATTCGCCTGCCTCCTCCTTCTGATCCTTTTTGATGTCTGGTGGGGTCTATAAAAATATGTTTTCTTTCACTTATGATACTAATCTTTTTATGTCATCTGGCTGGGCAATTTTTTTGGTTCATTGATGTTTTTAGATAACCAGCTATCATTTTCATTTATTTTTGTTTTATGATTTTTTCTGTTTGAAATTTCATTGATCACCATTTTTATCTTGCTATTTTTCTTCTGTTTATTTTTTCTCTTCTCCCTTTAAAAAACATTGTTTTTATTTCATGTGCATATGTATTTTCCTGCATATGTGAGTATGCACCATGTGTGAGCCTGGTGCCTGTGGAGGTCAGAAGAGGGTGTCCCATCCCCTAGAAATGGAGTTACAGATGATTATGAGATACCATGTGAGTGCCGGAAGCCAAACTCACGTCCTTGATGGGAACAGTCAGCGCTCTTAACTGCTGAGCCATCTCTCCAACCATGCTCTTTTCCTTTTCATTCAGTACAAAATATTTTGTCAAACATCTGCTTTCAATTCTTTTTTTTTATTTTTTTTTTTTTGCTTTCAATTCTTAACCTCAATTTTTATTTTATCCCCCATGATTTGTACTGTCTCTTGAGAACTCTCTGACTGTCTTGAATCTTCTCTGTGCTAGCTAATAAAGCTTGTCACATGTATGTATGAGCGAGAGGGGTGGAGTGGGGGATGTCACGGTCACAGTAGGTGTGAATCCAATTTTATGTCCTTTCTTATAAATGATAATAAAACATGTCAATCTTCTTAGCCTTTATCTGGGTTTCTACAATGGACTCATTAAAAGCTTTGGTTCCTCCAGGTCTGGCACTAAATCTGAGTTCTGCAGACAGAAGGAAGTGTTAGCTTTGGAAGAAGCCCGTTCCTCCCAGTCTTCTTTCCTACTGATGTCTCACAAACAAGGTCCCCTGGGAGGTCACTCTGCTGTGGCCCTCTGACCTGCTAAGCTGATAGCAGGTAGTACAACTTCAGGGTGGCCTTCTTGAGCAACACCTTGTTTGAGGTCAGGAACATTTTGAGGGTATGAAAACGAAAACACTTGCAATATGAGGAGAAGATGGAATCGTGGTATTCTGGCTTTGGAAAATATTTAAGCAAATATGCCGTGTCCTCAACAGCTGAGCAGGAGAGTCTCAAGGTTGCAGTTCCAGCTTTTCAGAGTACGAGGCTGTCACATGAAACGCGACAGAGAACTGTGGCCTCCTTTGCTCCTCTGGGTCATGCTCCCTTTCTTTCTTTCTTTCAGTACTGCCAATTGAGAGAAGCTTTCAGAACGCCGCTAAAAGCAATAATTTGGCTCTTATGGAGAAGCTGTTTGAAAAGAAGGTTAACATTAATGCTGTGAACACCGTGAGTAGAAGTCACAGACATGACAAGTTATGATTCCATGTGGTGGCTTGGGAGCACATAGGTCAGCTGAAATAATAGCAACAATCGAAGAGACTCGGCTGGCTGAGATGTGGGGGCTCTAATGTGGGTGTTAGAACTAAAGATGGAATTACGTAGCAGAGCAGAGCAGGGAGTTTTCACTTTAGGGAGGGAAGTGTGCGGGGTCTTATGCAGAGTCTGTGAGGAGACAAGCAAGTCCACCATGGGGATTGTGGGCCTGGACTTGGTCCTAGATTGTATCCTGTGGATAGATCGGTTCAGTCTTTCCCATTCTGGAAAGCCAGGGCGTGACTTGCTGTAACATCTGGGCCCCTTTTCTCTCTTTGGGTAAAAAAGCCAAAGAAGTATATGGATTTTCATCTTACTGTTTTTGAACTAGAAAGCATCCACATGCCAGGCAACAAATCTGGCTTTTGTTTTTCCAGTACCTAGGCTTTGGGGGAACACTCCACTGCCAGAAACATGGATCTCCTGTTGCTTGGCTTGGTGGGGAGTTCCTTTAAGGCAGGGTTTATTAGCATGAGAGGGTTAACAGGTAAGACTTTCTTAGGGTGAACTGTGGGGTGCTTTGAAGTCAGAACACAGAAGTGGGTTTAATGCTAAATAAAGCCTAAGCCCTCAGAGGCCCCGCTTGCTCAAGCCCCTCCAAAGGCTCCGGGAGGGCTCTAGCAATGCTGCCCATGACTATATGATCTTCATAAGACCTAAGAAGATATTGTAGCTGCAACAAATTATACATCTCTAATTTTGGCTTTAAATAAAGTGCTGGTCACACATCATGAAGACCCAGTTCTAGCGCCCAGAAAAAAAGTCTGGCATGGTGACACATGTCTGTATCCCAGTGCTGAGGATGTAGAGACTGTAGCTCCCTGTCTAGCCAGTGTAGCCTGACTGGCAAGCCTCAGGTCCCGCTGAAAGACTATCTCAAACAAAGATGGCTCCTGAAAGTCAACATCTGGGCTGACTTCTAACCTCCACACACGCTTTCACAACTCTAACCCTACTCCACCCACAGAGGGTTCCTAATAGTCTCAGGTTTCTTAAAATATGTAGCTATTCCAGTCAGAAAAGTCACAGAAACAAAACTGCACAGTCTAAGTTATGCCGCACATGCAGCAGAAGAATGATCTTTAGCAGCTGCATATGTGTGCATGGAATGCATGTGATGGGGTATGTGCTCAGGCATGCACTCATGGGAATTTATGTATCCGTATATGCACTTGTATTTATGTGCATTGTGCATTTTTGATGTATTATGGATATATGTACATATATGTATAACATATTATATATACAGATACATACACACAACCACATGTATGTTTCATACACATGTTGATATATTATATGCTTGTAATATACACACATATATATTATTCATATATCCATATATATGGATATGTATATACACATAAATAGAAAATCAGAAAAAATTTATAGCTCAACAATTCTAGGAACAAAAAATAGGGAAGGGGAATTGATGTGGGATTCCCGTCTGTATACTGTGAATACCGTTGGTTAATAAATAAAGCTGCTTTGGGCCTGTTGCAGCACAGAACAGGGCAAGGCGGGAATTTCAAGCAGGTAAATAAGAAGAAAGAAGGCAGAGTAAAAGAGAAGCCATGTAGCCACAGGAGACAGATGTTGGACACCAGATGGAACCTTACCAGTAAGCTACCACCATGTGGCGATACACAGATTAATAGAAACAGGTTAATTTAAGATGTAAGAGCTAGCTAGGAATACACTGGAGTCCCTGGCCAAGCAGTGTTGTAATCAATATAGCTTCTGTGTGATTTTCTCGGGTCCAGGCAGCTAGGAAACAAATGAGCAGCATCCGACGATGGTGGATAAAAGAAGAGAGGATAGGAGGAGGGGAGAAAAGACAATAGCTGGTTGGCATGTAGAGAAGGTTCAGCTGTTGAGAGCACTGGCTGCTTTTACAGAGGAAAAGGGTTCAATTCCCTGCACCCACGTGTCATTAACCCACTGTAACTCCAGTTCCTGGAAATCCCACGCCCTCTTCTGGCGTCTGTGAACATGCATGGAGGCAGACGCAGAGGGATCTCTGCGAATTTGAGGCCAAACTGGTCTACATAGTGAGTTCCAGGTCCCCTAGGGCTTTAAAAAGGAGAAGAAAACTAAAGAAGAGAAGCAGGCAGGATTTAAAAAAAAAACTGTGAAAATAGTTATTTTCTATTTTTTTTTTTGAGTCAGGATTTTCTCTGTAGCTTTGGAGCCTGTCCTGGCACTAGCTCTTGTAGACCAGGCTGGCCTAGAACTCACAGAGATCTGCCTGCCTCTGCCTCCCGAGTGCTGGGATTAAAGGCATGCGCCACCACTGCCCGGCTAGTTATTTTCTAAAACACAGGTATTTATCTTTAAAATTATTCTAAGCATAGGGGTTTCTTTTTGAGTAAGTAAAACAGCAGTAACTTTTTTTCTAACTAGCAGGAAGTACAGCCTCTACGAGTTTAAAAGACTTCAAATTTTCTGCACAAAGCAGCTGCAGTTATGCTACTGGTGTTTGACCTATAGTCTCATACATGCTAGACAGCCTACCACTGATCTAATTCCCCAGACAATTGTGTGTTTGTGTGTGTTCATGAATATGCATTCACATCCGTGTATGAGCAGGTGTTCACGTGGGTGGCTATGTGTATGGAAGCCAGAGGACATCCTTGGGCATCAAGCCCCTCTGTCTTCCTTCTCCCTCCCTCTCTCCTCCATTCTACAGAAGGAAGGGATATCTCAAAGCCTGTGGGCGGACTGGAAAGCCCACCATCACAGTTACAGGCCTGGGCTTGGTCCTAGATTGTAGCCTGGGAACTAAGACTAAGTCCGGGGCCTCACACACACTAGGCAAATGCCTATCACTGAACTATCACACACACACACACACACACACATGATGTGGGATGATTTCTTATTAATAAAGAAACTGCCTAGGCCCCTTGATAGGCCAACCCTTAGGTGGGTGGAGAAAACAGAACAGAATGCTGGGAGAAAGAAGCTGAGTCAGAGAGTCGCCATGATTCTCCCACTCCAGGCAGACGCAGGTTAAGATCATTCCTGGTAAGCCAGCTCTTGGGCTACATAGATTATTAGAAATGGGCTAGTCCAGGTGCAAGAGTTAGCCGAGAAAAGGCTAGATATAATGGGCCAAGCGGTGTTTAAAAGAATACAGTTTCGCCAGGCGGTGGTGGCACACGCCTTTAATCCCAGCACTTGGGAGGCAGAGGCAGGCGGATCTCTGTGAGTTCGAGACCAGCCTAGTCTACAAGAGTTAGTTCCAGGACAGGCTCCAAAACCACAGAGAAACCCTGTCTCGAAAAACCAAAAAAAAAAAAAAAAAAAAAAAAAAAAAGAATACAGTTTCCGTGTAATTATTTCTGGTAAAGCTAGCCGGGTGGTGGGACACAGCCCGCCGCTCATATTACAACAGCCATGAGGGCGGCCGGGTGCCTGGGACACAGCCCTGCTGCTCTTATTTCAACACACACACACACACACACACACACACACACACACACACACACACACTTTCTAATGACAGCTATTTAATCTTGTTTATAGCAACTTGTCGTGGTTAGTTGCAGGGTTCCTTAAAATCTGTGATGATGCATAATTTTTTAAGTATAAGTGGACTTATTACATTCTTGTACAAATAAAGTTTATGGGGAAGCTGATAGCCCCAAGCTGACTGACTAGAATAAACTCTACATTGCAGACAATGTCAAGATGACTTTGTGTTTTGTAAACATCACCAGTTTAGCAAGCAAGAAAAGAAAATACTCATCTTAAACCATTCTCTTATTTCTGTGGTTACTTGTGTGAAACAAGAGTAGTTCATGCCCAGGCATCTTTGTGGGGAGATAAAACAATACTTAGAATATGGCAAATGTGGCATGAATATTTCTGATAAGCAAAAACATACATTGTGGGAAGAGAGGTAAATTGTCTGTGGGCTTCCTGGGAGCAAAATGTGGCTTTTCCTTGGAAGATTTCAATAGCTTGCTTTCTCTCCCCGATTCTCTGACTTCCCCCTCTCTCTTCCCTCCTTCCTTTCTTCTTCTAACCTTGAATCTTCTCCTCTTTCTTTCCCTTCCTTCCTCTTCTCCTTTTTCCTCCCTCCCTTCCTCCTTTCTTCACTTCCTTCCAAATCAATGTATTTGCTTCTGTGCAAATGGCAGGCTTTTAATTATAGAAGAGAGATGCTGGGGAGACGGCACAGCGATTAAGAGCAGTTGTTGCCCTTACAAAGGACTCAGTTCATTTCCCAGCCCTGACATGGTAGTACACGATCATTGTGACTCCAGTTCCAGGGCATCCTGTATCCTCTCCTGGCCTCTTGGGCACACATGTCTCTTATATACACATACAATTTAAACTATTTAGATTATACATAGAAGAAAGGAACAAACTGAAACATTTAGGAAATTTTGCTGTCAATTATCAATATGTTCCATTTTGATTTAAATCCTAAGTATCTCCAAAAGCCATCTCGAAGGCTTGGTTGCCGCACAGTGGAAGTTGTGAGAGCTTTAAGAGATGGGGCCTAGCAGACAAGGACAGGTCCCTGAAGTCTACTCTTGAAGGGGTCTCTGGTACCCCAGCCTCTCCCTCTCTCTTTTCCTGGCTTATTCAAGGTGAGCAGCTTTGCTCCCTTCCATCCTTCCCGCCAGTGAGACTATGATGCTCTGAGCCAAAATATGGCTTCCTCCTTAAGAATCGTTCATCTCAGTTATTTTGTCACAGAAACAGGACATCGACTAACATACATTGTGAGGGGGAAAATGTCATTATTAATGATTGCATACGAGGAAAAATACAGCTTTTACTGTGTGAATGACTTTTATGGTATCACTGTATGGCAGGTTCTACAGGGCATGGGTCTGGGCGCCTTCAGTAGATGGCCAGATTCTCGGGTGACTTCTGACAACACTTAGGGTATGATTCTGCTGCACACAGTTCTTCTTACCCCTTTCAAAGGAAAAAGCAAAAAGTGTGACCAAATAATCAGAATACAGAGAGTCAATATGAAAGTCCTGGCCATATGAGAGAGAGACGGGAGACCCAGCTGAACATGGTGGCTCAAGCCTGTGATCCCAGCATTCAGGAGGCGGGCACAGGAGGATCACAAGTTAGAGGCCAGCCTGGGTGACACTACCAGACTCGGCCTCATAAACAAAGTGAAAAACAAAGCGACCGAAGGAGACAGGGGTGCTAAGAGGGTTAAGTGATGACCAGATAACCAAAGATACAAATTCTGTTTCCTCAGATGAACCGCACGGCCCTGCACTTTGCGGTGGCGAGGAGTAATTTATCGGCGGTGGATTTCTTACTGAGTCACAAAGCCCGGGTTGATGTTGCCGACAAGGTAAGCTCACCTCCAGTGCGTAGACTGAACTGTCACATGGCCTGCGCTCAGGAGAATTGACAACTGCAGACGACTTCCTCTCGTGGGCATACTTCCATCGGCAGGACGCATTACCGGAACGGCCTCTTAAGAGAAGACACACGCTGTGTGCTTTCTGTACTTGGTAACTAAACTGTTCACCCATTAAGACTTGGGATTTTACTCATTTTTCCCGTATCAACCTTACGACCCTAGCTCTCACCTGTAAAAGTAGTCCACACTGCAGTCAGATTCATGACAGACAGATGAAAATTAGCTCCAGGGACTTTACATCTTGACTTTGCCCTGTGGACTCTGATCCTAAATAAATTTATCAAATGCATGTTCTGTGCCAGGCACAGGTATCAGGGTGGGTATTTAATGCCATTTCCCTTTTAATCCTATGGAAAATATTAGTAGAATATACTCAATTTACAGATAAGGAGACTTTCATACAGAGAGGTTATAGATCCCGTCTCTCAAAGTTACATTTCGGAAGGACAGGAGGGAGGTTTGAACTGAACTTTTCTGGTTTCAGAGACTATGCTGTTAGCCACAAGCCAGCTTCTGTCTGTCTGTCAAGAGAGCAAAACCCACCTCAAGGATTTTTCATCCACTTTCCCACCTCTCTTTAGTACTTCTTGGCACAAGGAAGCTAGCCAGAAAGCCCCCAGATCATGCTTCTCATCTCTGTGGCAGAAGACAATGGCAGCTCTACTTGTTATAAAACTCTTGAGTTCATAACAGGTTGTGGCTCTTTTTTTATTACTTTTATTTATAATGGGCATGCATGTGTGGTGGGTGAGTGCAGACATATGTGTGCCCTGGCACACATGTGGAAGTCAGGAACTGGTCCCCTCTTCTGCTGTGGGACCCTAATCCATGGTTCTCAACTTTACCCCACCTAGAGACACTTAGAGTCTTTGTGTTCTCTCTAGTCTGTACATCCTGGGAGGGCAGGTTCAGCACTGTTTTCTCTTCACCTCTCCCAGGGCCTGGGAGCAAATATTTGGATAGTAAAAGGCTTCTCTTAGTCATCTCGCAGGCTTCGCTGGCAATCCTAGAGAACATGAAGGTTTGATAGCGCTGGGGTTTTCCTTTGTGTCACCAGTGAGGCGCGGAGCTCTCTCAATTATTGCCATGGCACTGGTAAGCCAGTAAATTGTTATGTAATAACCCAGAGATAAAAATTACCACCGGCTGCTCACTCACTCTCTGAGTGTGATTAATTGTATCATAGCCATGGTTTTGAGGTGCAGGGGCATGGCTGATGGCTGAACCCAGGACTTTGCATATGTTAAGTAAGCATGCATCACTGAGCAGTCCCAACCTAAGAAACTAAACAACAAAACCAAAACAAAAAACCAAAGCCACTTCATTTTGAGACAAGATACCATTAAGTGTCTCATACTGGCCTTAAACTCTGTGTGTAATCCAGGCAGGCCTTGAATTTACAATCTCACACATCCAAATAGCTGGTTTTACTGGCCTGCCACATTCTTATCATGACTGTGGCATTTAAGGGGCATGTTTTTTTAGGTATGTAAATTCTGGTTTGGTTATTTTGCCTATTAGTTAGCCTGTAAAACTTAAATTGGCAAGAGACATGATTATCCAGATATATTATATTTTGTCATTGGAAACGCCATACAGTATCTTTGTGTTTTACTTTAATCCCAACATGTTGCCCAATCATAAAGTACAGTACTGATTTTTGATAGGTATGCAGTTTTATATAACCACCACTACTTTAAAAATGTTGAGTAGGGCCTTGGGGTGTAGCTTAGTGGTAGTGTGTTTAGGATGCACGAGGCTCTGTGTTCATCCCCATCAAAAAAAAAAAAAAGAGGAAAAAACACACAACCAAATAAACAAACAAAAAACAAACACTAAAAGTAAGGAAACTTAACAAGCAGAACAGAGGCACCACCCCAATTTTTCTGTTGTCTCTGCTGTCTAAGCTGTCCCACCTTGAGACTGTCACCTATGCGATGACGTAAGACATTTGAGGCTGATTCTTTCACTCAGCAAAGCTCTGCTGATGTTCACCCACATCCTTTCCCCTTTTAAACCCAACAATATTTTGTTTATGGATGGAGCCTAGTTTATCTCTTTACCACGAGAAAGACGTGAGGCTGGCTTTCCATTTGTTATTTTGAATAAAGTTACTGGTGCTGGCGAGATGGCTCGGTGGATATGGTATCTACTGCACAATCATGGGAACCTGAATTTTAATGCCCAGCACCCACACAAGAAGCCAGGCGTGGCTGCACACACCCCCAACAACAGTGCCAGGTGCAGGAAGGAGTCACACAGATGGGTGGATCCTGTGCCTCCCTGTCCTCCAACATAGCCAAAATGGTGAGCTGCAGGTCACCGAGAAACCTATTTAAAAAAATAATGTCAGAGCAATACATGAAAATATCAAGAATCCACCTCAACCTCCACTTGTGTGTGTTTATGCACAAACACAAAGTAGGGCCTTGTGGACATTCTTGTATGTTTTTGCAAGCGCAGCTTTTCCTCTCTTTGGTATAAGAGACAGTTGGGCCACAGGCATATATGTGTAACTGGACGTGAGCTGTAGATCTGTATGGGCTGCTTTCATCCTCACCAGCAATGCAAGAGGTCAGTTTTGCTTTGGACGGCATGGTCGCCTGCTGTTGATGGTGTTTCCTCATTCGGTTCTTCCCATTCTATTCAGAATGTAGGCATCTCACTGTGGTTTCAACTGTGCTTCTCCACTAGTGGGTGACGGTAAATATCTTTTTACCTGTTAGTTATCGTTTATGTCTCTTCCTTAGTGGCATCTGCTGAGATGTGTGTGTGTGTGTGTGTGCGCGCACGCGCGTGCGTGCGTGTTGGAGATGGGAATCAGGGCTTTCCACATATCAACTGAACCTTCTACCTCCAATGCGTATCCCTAACCAGATCTTTTGACGATTTCTAAAAACTGAGTTTGATTTTTTTAATTTTCTTTTAAATTGTTCTTTCATTGTAAAGTTTTGATATTTCATCATAAACCCTGAGCACAGATCCAATGTTAGGTGCATATTTTGTATTATTCTCATATCTTCAGACTGTCTTTATAGTGTTCACAGAGCAGAAGTTTTTCATTTTGATGTCTGTTTTGTTTTGAGACAGGGTCTCATCATATGACACCAGCCAACCTGGAATTCACTATGTAGACCAGGCTAGGCCTTGACCCAGAGATGCTCCTACCTCTGCTTTTTGAGTGCTGGTATTAAAAGCATACGTCATCATGCCTGGCTTAATGTTCCTCTTTTTAAAAATGAGTCCTGATACTGATATTGCGTATATGTAGGGATGGTTTGCCTAATCACGGCAATTTTTTTCATATTTTTCTTCTAAATATTTTATAGTCTTATGTTTCCATTTAGTTCTGGTGTTGCTATGGTTTCAACATGTCCCCTGTAATTGATGTGGCAGATGTCTGGGGCCGTTGCACTGAGTGAGGAGACCTTTAAGAGCTGAATACTTCATAGTGCCCTCATGACTAGATTAGTGCTGTTTTCTCAGGAGAGGATTCCTAATAAGGTGACCCCCCCATATTATGATGTAGTTCTCTAAGGAAGCCTCTTCAGCTTGGACCGCTAAGCCTCCAGAGTCATGAGCCAAGCCTATTTTTTCTCATCATTAATTTCCAGGCTGTTATTACAGTTTGTTACAGCCTCTTAAAACAGATTAAGGCAATGGTCCATCTCGAGTTGGTTTTAGTACAGAGCAGAAACGGTTTGTGATGGTTTTGTCACGCAAGGGGGATTGGGTTTTTTATAAGTCCCTCCAGTTTCCAAAAGTTTTGTAATGTAGCTCAGGTCTGTCCCCAGAGTCAGTCTTGGACAAAAGTCTTCACCAGAGTTCAGTTCCCAAACTGTTGGTCACAGGGTTAGGAGTCGGTCCAGTTATGGCTCAGGACACAGTCAGGAGTATACGCGCGAGCTCCTTCTTGTCCACAGTTAACCTCTCCTGCACACAACACCGTATCTCAGGTCCCCTAAGCTGTCATGGACAGAAGAGAGCAATGAGGCATGGATTCTGTCACCGTCTCTTCCTCAGGGGCTTCCTCCTGTCTCTTTTTGTCCAGGTCCAGTTCTAGAACGGGAACTGCCTTTGAGGCTCTAAGAAAACAGTGAAAACATCAACACTTTCAGTTTGGGCAACCCTCCCCATCTGCCTATTTCCATTCGTTTTCTAGAGTCCTCTGATAGCTGGATTTTGTCCAGAGAGTTTAGCGGCTTTTGGTGGGAGAGACAGAGGGAAGGACACTTGCTCTACCTTAGCTGGAAGTTTACCCTACATAACAAAACTGCATGGTGAGAATCTGTAGATAGATGATAGATAGATAGATAGATAGATAGATAGATAGATAGATAGATAGATGGATAGATAGATAGATGATAGATAGATAGATAGATGATAGATAGATAGATGATAGATATAGATGATAGATAGATAGATAGATGATAGATAGATAGATG
>NC_022021.1:3994655-4008701 GCF_000317375.1 Microtus ochrogaster
GATAGATAGATGATAGATAGATGATAGATAGATGATAGATAGATAGATGATAGATAGATAGATAGATAGATAGATAGATAGATAGATAGATAGACAGATAGCAAAACTAAGATGGACAACAACTGAGGAAGATTTCCGGACTCTACATGAAACACACACACACACACACACACACACACACACACACACACACACACACACACTCATCCCAAACAAACAAAATCCGTGGTTTGAAAACATTCCAGATGGTTATATTTGAAATGAGTATGGCACGAGACAGTCCTGGTCTTAAGGACCTTGCTGTCAAACTGGGAAGCAAAGGGAAATACTATAATAAACTAGTACCATTCAAGGCATTGAGACTCAGGGGCAGATGCCTGCCTCGGCCACTAAGGATGAAGGTGGGTGGCATCCATGAGCTTTGAGACAAGCCAAATAAAAGGAGGGTCTTAATTCAGGGTGAACAAAGCTCCCAGACATAAACAAAGCTCAGAGATAGACCTGATTTTCTGTGATGTTCCTCACCTATGACCAGGCTGGTTTGGGGGACCAGGCTGGTTATCAGTGAGTGTCACCCATGTCATAGGCTCCAGCTTGCCTACTTTGTGGCATGGAGGATGCTCTGGGGAGATGCTCGTCTATACACTGTGATTCATTGCCTCTGAGGGACAATGGCTCTAGTAGGACTTTGTGGTTGCAGAAACCAAGTTGCTTGCTGCTTTGATTCCCAGAGTTTAGATTTTGCAGTCAGCACTAGGAGTTTATAAAGACTGTTTGCTTCAAAATTAGGAGTGATCTCTTAGGGGAAAGAGGGTTTGTCACTATGTGATTTGAGCCTGTCCCAAATATCTGCAGCCAGATTTAGACACTGAATATGGAGCAGAGAGAGTAGGGGAGCCTGAATGAAGAGGGAGAATTGTGGCTAACTCTGCTCAGGGAACCTCGACTAATCATGATGGGCCATTGCTCCTCGTAAAAGGAAGCCTGCAGAACCCACTGAGCTTTCCGTACACTGGGAATACACCATGATGTCTGGGACCAGCATTCCTTTTGCGAGGCAGCCTTGCGTGTTGTGGCGTGCTCAGCAACATGCCTGGTCTTTGCCTTTTGGGTACCAATATCATACCTGAGTCATGACTATCAGAAATACCCCAAGATATTTCTAGGTGTCCCCTGGAAACAAATTGGGCCCTCGTCAAGAGGCACTGACTTAGAATTACACAGTAAGAAGCTGGGATTTGCTAGTTCACTCCTAACCCAAACTCTCCAAATCCAGTGCCTGGAGCAGCCATAGAAATGCCAAGGAGTCTTATCCACGTCACTAATGGGAAAGGTCTACACACCCATATTTCTTCATTATTTACTCAGTTATGCTCAGCTAAAAAGCCTGTGTACCAGATCAAAACCATTATTTGAGGCATAGATGATTCTGTGGGAAGGCTGTTCAGAAGACGTGGGTTGTTTTTTTGAAAGGGATAAAGGAAACAGGAAAGAATACGTGTGACCTTAGCGATAAGGAACAGGACAGCTGGGCATGGTTGGAGGGCATCTGTGATCCCAGGATTTGGGAGGCTGAGGCAGAAGTGTGGCAAACTTGAAGCCAGCCTGCTCTTTATAGTGAGACTGTCTCAGAAACAAAGCAAAGCAAAACAAAATGGTCTGGAATGCGAAGCTGCTGCTGAGCCTAACTAGACTGAGCAACACGACAGTACCTGGCAGTGGCAGACGGGAGCCAAGTCTGAGCTGCTGTTGACTGCCCCTAAAGACCACCCCATGGGTTGTGTGCCTACAGCCCCCTCCCCCTACTCCTTCCCAGACCGGCCAGGGTTAACTGCTGCTGTGGTTTCCTTCCACATTTCTCTCTGCAAGTTCAGTGCATGATTTAAGAATTCAGCTTACGACCAAGCAGTGGTGGTGCACGCCTTTAATCCTAGCACTTGGGAGGCAGAGGCAGGAGGATCTCTGTGAGTTCCAGGCCAGCCTGGTCTACAGAACTAGTTCCAGGACAGGTTCCACCACTACAGAAAAAACCAGTCTCCAAGAAACAAAAACAAAAACAAAAGAAAGAAAAAAGATTTCGGCATACAGCTTTCTACAGATCATGAAGTTCTGAAATGAATCTTTCAGTCTGACTATTTTATGCACACATATGCACAAGGCATACCATCTTTTCAGCTATCTTAAACCCCATTACTTTCTTTATTGTTAAGTTTTTTTTTTTTTTTTTTTTTTTTTTTTTTTTTTTTTTTTTTTTTTGAGACAATGTTTCTCCAAGTAACCTTTGAGTAAACCAGGCTGGTCTCCAACTCACAGAGATCTGTCTGTCTGTGCCTCCCGAGTGCTGGGGTTAAAACATGTGCCACCATTGCCTAGCGCATATTTTGATTTTAAGTAGAACTGCCAGTTAGTTTAGACATGACACTTTTTATTTTTTCTAGTGCTCTAGGAAATCATGTTTACCCACATGCTCTTCTGTGGTTTGTCTTTTGTTGTTGTTGATGCTTTGTAAGAAGATTCCATAGATTGGCGATCCATTTATCTTTACTAGTGATAGGCTTTGAAAGCATCATTTGTTTAACGTTATGTTCTATTTTTCTTTTTATCATTCTAAATCAAGAGAGTGCACATTATAGTCTAGTTCAAAACTAGTCCTTGTGTGTGTTGCTTGTGCTATTGTGTGTATTCTAATTTTTAGTACACTGCAGGGCAACATTTCATTTTATTTCTTTCAGCTGGAGACCCACGTGCGCCTATATTACTTACATGACCCCTATAGGACTACAATATCACTTCTGTTGCATATTAAATTACTTATTTCTTATTTTTCCAGGACTCTAAGATCACCTAGGCTTTTGTTGCCTGAGACAGAATGTGGTAGTTCATTACTTAATGGGTTCTCCTCTCTTTTTGGGGAAGCACGGCTTGACAGTAATTCACCTTGCAGCCTGGTCTGGAAGCTTCGAGATCATGCTCATGCTAGTTAAAGCTGGAGCAGACCAGAGAGCCAAGAGCCAGGTGGGTGTGCCGGTCCCTCAGGGAGGGGGATGATGTGAGCGCTCACCTCACCAGTGCTGGGGCAGGAGTTCTGGGGTTCTGAGGTAAGTAAGCCCTTACTTCTTCACCCTGGCTCTCTTCAGGAAGGAATGAATGCTCTCCACTTCGCAGCTCAGAACAATAACTTGCACATTGTGGATTACCTCATTCAAGACTTGCACCTGCAGGACCTGAACCAACCCAATGAGGTATGCTCGCACACTTCCTCAAAGTTCTACTTCTTCCTGCTTGGGTGGGGCTGTGAGAGCAGGCTTGGCCCTGTAGCCAGTTCCTCGCCTCTCTGGCTGACCACAGAGCAGAAGGGAAGTGTTGCTGGTGGCAGTGGCCCAGGCGTCTGCCTGTGGGGAGGACAGGAAGAGCAGAGAAAGCCAGACTCTGCCACTCCCTCTTCCCAGCTGGGGGCTGGACACTATCCGCCTCCATTAGTATTCAAAATGTGTGCTATTAGTGTTCAAAATGTGTGCTTGAGCTTTGTTTTACAGTGCCTGACCTTCTTTGGATATATTTGACCCAAAGTTATGCAGAAATCAGTCACGGGCTGTAACGCTCTTACTGTATTTGCCATGGTGCCTTGAGATTAAGAAGACCAATTTTACCTCATGACTGTGTCTTAATGTGCTAGGCACAGAGGAAAGCAACTTATGTGCATTTTTTCAGGGACAGACCTAAGGCCCAGAACACAGCAGACTCCTGACTCATTTTGTGAGACAGTGGTGTGTAGGAAGGAGAGGTGGGCTGATGGTGTCAGGGACAGAAGCAGGCTTAATAAGAGCCATCTCTTTCTCTTACTTATTTTTTCGAGGTAGGAGCTTTCTCTATAGCCCAGCCTGTCCCTGAACCTGTGATCCCCCTGCCTCAGCCTCCAGAGCGCTGGAATCAGACGTGCACCACCACACCCAGCTCTCCCTACTTCCGGGATTCTTGCTTTTCGAGTCTATTGACCTGTGCTGGACTTCCTCCTCCTCCTCTGGCTGAGGTAAAGACTGAGGAGCTCAGTGCTGGGTAGAGCTACGCAGCCTCCGAGAGGCCTTAGGATAACGCAGGTTCAGAGACTCCAAGAGAATGAGCCCAGGGCCTTCACTGGGGTGTGTGGCGAGAGCCGCTCTCAATGTTGATTTTTATCTCTATAATGAACCTGGATTAATGGAACAGACAAATAAGATACACTCTTTTTCTAAGATAGTTGAAAGGAATGTCTTAGAAGTCCAGTAGGAATAGAGCTTGTTACGAGCGGGGGCGGAGTAGGGTTGGGACAAGCAGTTGTTGTTCACTGGGTAAAGAATTTCAATTCTGGAAGACAGAAAGGGCTATGAAGATGCACGGTGGTGATGCTTCCATAATGATATCAGTGTACCTGGTTCAGAGCTGGTGAGAGCACAGTGTGGAAAGAGGCACTTGCCACCACGCCTGGTAATAAGCCTGATAATCGGATTTTTGGAGCCCACATGGTGGAAGTAGAGAACCATCTCCCACAAGTCCCCTGATCTCTGTGCCTCGTATACTCCCTCCCCTCCCCCAAATGATAAACAACCAGACCTAGGCATTGAACTATGCATTTAATAATGATTAGGGCGGTAAACTTTATGTTATGACTATTTTACCATAGCTTTTAAAAGAAGTGGTAAAAAGAAGCCAGTTTGGAGCTAGGATCAGGAAGTGATAGCTATTGACTCACCGTTTGTATAAAGGTTGGGGATTTCACAAAACCCATTGTGCAAGAAGGATTACTCTGTCTCACGGTGTCACCCTCTTGCCCAGACTCTTCTCATCAGAAAGAGCTGTTCATCTAACAGGGTTAGTGAAATCCTCCTCATTGGCTCAAAGGGAATTCTAGGCTCTGGCAAGAGAAGCTTTTCTCAGAAGAGATCTTTAAGACAAAACGAATTTAACCAGGCCTAAGAGAAGTTGGACGGAGTTCAGGACATGCCGACATTGGGAAATCTGGACAGTCCCCTAGTCACACAGCCCTACAAATCACTGTAGGATTTGTGGGAGAGAGATTAAAGCCAGGAGTTTGAGGCTAAGTAATCCAAAAGTTTTGAATCTATATGTCAACCTCTATCTGTGACCAAAACTAAAGAAGCGACACTGGGGTGGGGGCAGTAGAAGGGAAGCTACAAAGGCCATTTGAATATTGGTTGAAAACATACACGTGTTTGGTTATGTGTCTGTCAGCTGCGTGTGCTGAGAACATCTACTGGCCTAACAGAATCGGAGCTGGAAGGCCTCGGAGGTTAAACGCAGCGTCTTTGAGGGGAGGGGTCGTAGTAAAGAGTGTAAGGGGAATTGAGAGGACGTCTGTTTTCTCACTCAGGCATCCCTCAGTATCCACAGGGATTGGTTCTAGAACTCCTCTTGGATGCCAAAACAGTCAAAAACTCAAGTCCGCATATAAAATTGTTTAGTATTTATGTAACCTACACAGAGCCCCCTGAGCCTTCTAAAGCCAGATTGCTGTTAATATCTGTTTCAGCGATAATGCTGTGTGGTCTATTAAAGCCTGCAGTGGGTCGAATGACAAAGAAAATGCTACATGTTCAGTAGAAGAAGGCTTTGTACCCCCTGGATATTTTGGATTTTGAGTAGTTTTATTCACGCATGGATGCATGGACCGAATGCATCTGAGGTGGCGTTTAGCCAAAGCCATAACTGTACTGTGAAAAGAGAACGCAGCCTGTGTCTAACCCCACCTCCCTGCCTGTGTGCAGCATCTCCAGCTCTGAGCACATATGATCTTCCTGCGTTCTTTCCTGGACTGTTTCATACTCTGTTTTCTCCTTATGTTGTGTTCTGTTTCCCATAAAGGGAAATATTGTGAGGTATGGATGGATATACACAAAAAAACCAAGGACCTGTGTCTCAAGGATCCCTATGATAAAGAATGGGTCAGGTGGGACTTTGGGTACCTGCTTATTGAAACATAAAATAATTTATTACGGAACATTTTGATGCGTCAAACTTGTTTACAAGCAAAAAAATTTAAACACATCACGTTAAAACATAGATGGTTAAAAAATATAACAAAGGAAAAACAAAAAGGAACAAGAACCTTGGACACTGTTTGTTCTTGTTAAATAAAGGCTCGGGATCCTGGGCCAGGAGGCAAAGGGATCTGCTCCAGGCTTGAAGCTGGGGCTCAGACCCTCTTCTTAGATCTGGCTGGGAAGTTTTCCTGCCTTCCAAATATAGGGAATCCCTTGAGACTGCACTGGCTAGAAGCCCACTAGAACATAATTCAGATGGGTTTTGTTGTTTAAAAAAAAGAAAGAAAGAAAGAAAGAAAGGAACAACATGGTATGAAACTTTATTTTCAAAAACACACATGGCTTTGAAATTACTATTGATATTTGCCCTGTGTACCTAGACGAGAAAAAAGACTTCTATCCCATTATTTACATCTTACTATTGCTTCATCTTTGAAGTATTTAAAAGAGCAAGATTATGTTAAACACTCTACTCTGCCTAACTTGGCTTTTCCATTTATCTTTCTTGGTAACATCTATAAAGGGCGTCCAAAGTTCACAGACTTAGCTCTTCTTTTGCAAAGCAAGACGCTTCATCTGTGATAACAGTCTTTCTTAAGCTCTCTTTGGGTGTGGGTCCTCTGTCACTTGGTGTAGCGATACAAAAATGTAAAGCTTCGCAGCAACTCAGGGTACAAAGGGACAGGTTATTTTAAACCCGAACAGAACTCTAATCCTTTTAGAGAAACATTCGCCCTTGTCATGGCTTACAGGTGATTAGTTGCTTCAAACTCTTACAAGGAGTTTAACCCCCAGAGTCTTATGGTAAGGACATTAAGCCAACCCTGGTCCTGGGAGGTGGAACCTCTGGGAAAGGGTCAGGATTAGAAGAGATCACCAGGATGGAAACTTGTGATTGAAACTTGATGACTTTATAATGAGAGGAAGAGACACACTCCCTCTCTCTCTTGCTTTGTGACTCTTGCAACTTTTCAGCCAGCAAGAAGGCCTTTCCCAGATACTGGCCTAAACCTCACCCTCCTAGAGCCATGAGCCAAACAAACTTCTTTAACTTTATAACGTAGCCTGCCTTTGGTATTGTAGTAATGAAAAAAAAAACAGATTTATACATATATTTCATATAATATATACATATATTAGAATTATAGACCCCAAACTGTTAAATATATATTAGAATTCTTTCTAAGTAACAAAACCATCTTAATCTGTGCTGAAAAACAAAGATGATTTGCTAACTTATAAATGAGGTCTTTGAGGGAGTATCTTGCTGATTTCAGACATGGTGGGTCCAGCATTTTTTTTTCTTTCTGTAACCATTGACTGTCACTTCACTGGTGCTCGTCCTCCCTATGCATGGTGGGACGAGGTCTGTTCACAGTTTCTGGTTTATAGTCATACGAATTTTGATCCAACGACAAGAGATCTTTCCTGTCAAAGTTCATATATGAGTGTCACAAGCAACTCTGTTTGGTTCTGATTGAACCACGTGCTCAATTCTGAGCCAATCACCTCGACCATATAACATGAGTTATCTGATCACTTCCCACGGCAGGAGAAAGTCAGGTGAAGCCTAGCATGTGGCAGTGCTGCACGCACTAAATGGTGTAATATAGAAAGGGCAAGCTGTGGTTCCTGTATCTAAGTGGACCAGTGCCAAATGTGACCCATGATAACGTTATGGGCCAGGAACCTAAGAAGATCCCCTAATGGGCATTGAGGCCAATTGCATAGTTGTAAGATATTGGATCAGTTGCTTTAAAGAAACCCCTGGGCCTGGGGATAAAGTTCTTGTTGGTAGAGACTTTTCTAACGTACATGGGGCCCTGGGTTCAGTCTCCAGCGCTGGACAAATAAAGGCCACTAACCAAAGGCACTGGGCATTACAACCTTCATTGTCAACCTGATTAGATACAGAGATGCCTAGGCAAGCAGTCAGGTACACATCTGGTCCTGCCTGAGACGGCATGTCTAGGAAAGGTTAGACGGTGAAGACTTTGGCTTGTTCCATGATTTTAATCTGTTGACTCTGGATCAGAGTTTGAATAGACTGTTGGGAGATGGTGGGGCTGTGGGAAGTGGGGATTACTTAGGGGAAGTGGGTCGGTTGGGGTGTTCCTTTGAAGGGTACGTCTTGGTTCTGAATCCTTCCTGGTCTTTACGGGATTGCCACAGGCGTCTTGCCGGTATCACACACATCTTCCCTGATGCTTCTGTCTTGTGAGAGTCCAAAGGCCACAGAGCTAGTCAATGGTAGACTGAAACTTCTGTCCCCGTGAGCCAAAATAAACCTTTCCTTGTTAAAAAAAAAATTCCACCAAATATCTATGACAGTATTTTAAAGAGGGGGATTTATTTGTCACGTGCAGATACTAGTGGCTTCAGTTATGTGTGGATCCAGTACTGGTATCAACCCTCCATCTCTTTTTATTTTCGGTTCTACTTTCCCTTGTTCTGGCTTCATTCATATTCACAGTCTACTTATCAAGTGACAAGGAGGGCTGACGACAACTCAGCTGAGGACTTTAGACTAAATATAGACTGTGTCAGGGGCAAAAACTCATGGCTAACCCTGACTGGCCTGCTGTGATGTGTGGCCAACTCGGGCAGGTAGTCCTTGGGGAACATAATGGGAGTTGATGTGGGAGTGTCATATATCAATCTGTTGATTTCATTGGTTAAGCAATAAAGAAACTGCTTGGCCCTGATAGGTTAAAACATAGGTGGGAGGAGTAAACAGAACAGAATGCTGGGAGGAAGAGGAAGTGAGCTCAGAGACGCCATGCTCCCCTCTCCCGGACAGAGGCGATAGCTCTGCTCTCTGAGGCAGACGCATGAAGCTCAGACCCAGGATGGACGTAGGCTAGAATCTTTCCTGGTAAGACTGATGCTACACAGATTATTAGAGATGGGTTGATCGGGATATGAGAATTAGCCTGTGAGGGCTAGAGTTAATGGGCCAAGCAGTGTTTAAAAGAATACAGTATCTGTGTAATTATTTCGAGGCATAAGCTAGCAGGCGGCCAGGGTGCTGGGGACACAGCCCCGCCGCAGCTATTACAACAGGGAGTCATAGAGTTAAAGGTTGCATCAACATGGGCTAAGGGCCATGTTCCAGAGGAAAAGATTATGGGCAGAGATTGGGTAAAAGGTGTTTTTAATCTCCTAGGATAGCCACCTTCATAGGCAGCTTTGTGTCTCCTCTTGCTGTTTCCTTCCCTGCCCACACACAGTCATGCTAAGTGGTACTCCACCCTGTCACCAGCTCTTGATGCCTTTCGATTTGAATATGTGCCTCTGTGCCTCTCTACTCAGAAGGAGCCCTCTCTACTGCTCTTCTTGGCTACTCTATCGATAGCACAATATCTGCATATATGCATACTCAGTAAAATCAATGAGTACATGGATTATGTGGATGTATGGTATATGTGGTGGTTTGAATACGAACGGCCCCGTAGGCTCATGCACTTGAATGCTTGGTCACCAGGGAGTAGCCAGTAGGAGGTGTGGCCTTGTTGGAAGAAGTGTGTCACTGGGGGTGGGCTACTGCTCCCATGAGGACTGTCCTCTGGCAGCTCAGGGGTTGAGGGGGGCCATTGGAGTCAACAGACATCACTCAGCTTGACTTTTCTGTCTGAGGGAGTAAAACTCAAGTCTCTGGTCTTTATTTCTTTCCTTAACTCTATTTAGATGTATCCATCCTATTTCTCTTGATGTCTGTCTTCTAACTTTATTTATTCCTTTATAGCTTGTACATCCCAGCAGAATCTTTCAATTGTATAAAAATTAGAATGTGGTTATATTCTATTTTTCAAGTGGATGATGCAATGAATGCAAATAAAAAGACATGTTTCTCATTTCCCTTACACGATTAAACATCTTATGTATTATAGATGAAAAACAAATTATTCCAAGAACCCACATATATTCATACCCAAGCACCTTGTTATAGATGAACAGAGTGTAAGCCAACAAGGTATTTTTCTCAGTTAGTTCTCTTACTGGCAGCTGTATTTTGTCATTACAAAGAAAGAATCAATCACTTTATTATTTATCTCAAAAGGTAATCTAATAAGAAATTTTAAAAGAATCATAAACCTAAACTTTTATTATTCAAAAACTATCAGTCATCTCTGCTTTAAATCCTCAGGGTGCATACCCATTTGTCAACAGTTTATTTTTCTGTTGTTTTTTTTTTAATGAGGAAGCTGAAGGCACAAATGGATGCTAGGAGTTAATCATCATTTTGGTTATCAACCAATCACAAAAGGCAATCCAGCTAATTATAATTGGGATACATAGATGTATAGTATTCGTGTTTTAATAAATAAAGCTTGCCTGAAGATCAGAAAAGCAAAGCAGCCAGCCACTGGCTCTCATATTTACCTCAGACTGAAATGGATGCTCCTGCCTCCACAAATCCTCAGATTGAGACTGAGAGTGAGAGCTGTCTCCTCCCGTCTAATATTCCTCTCTAGTGCTGGGATTAAAGGTATGTGCCACCACTACCTGACCTGTATCGCTGACTAGTGTGGTTGTTTTACATCCTGTTCTTTTTTTTTTTTAATAAAGCTTTCTTTATTAAAACACAAATCCCATACCATATCTAAGGCTGCTTTGTTCTTGTTCCCTGACCTTAACAAGTTCCTCACTCAGCTATGTGCGTTTCTAACCTTTCCCAGGTTTTTCAACTTGAAGCCATTAGCAAAAACATCTTAATCTACCCTTAAGATATATTTAAAGCTTTGTTTCAGCTATGATGCACACCGAAACCTGTGACCACATCTCCCAACATTAAGATTAAAAGAACTTGAGTACTCTTAGTTTTTGGGACTCAGTTGTTTTACTTATTAACCTAAGCCACAGTCTCTATGGCTTTTCAGGAGAAACTAGCTGTGTGAATTTTCTTGCACTTCTTTTCTATCCTTTGCAGCCCCTGCTTTATCAGGGAAAGGGGCAACACCATACCTTGCTTTTACCTATGTTAGTTTCTCCACTAAGCTTACCTCTATTGCAATTCCTTACTGTATTTACTAAAGACTCTCAATCATCAAAATTCTATTTAAACTAATATTATATTATATAAAATCATTGCTTCAGTTAAACAGTACATTTTAGGAGGAATTCATCTTCATAATAATCCACCAGTAAAAATGGCCAGTAGAATGGGATATTTTCATGAGATAATCATCACACATTAAAGGCAGTGGAGATCTCCCTACACCCATGCCAGATACCAGGGAAAAATAGCAGTGACAAACATGTAAAGACACAGCAACAGCAAGAGCCATTCTGAGGTCTGGGGTCTTGCCCATCCAAGATTCACCCATCAGTACCTTGCATGTGAGTGGGCTGATCCCCTGAAGTCAATTACCACCTGCTGCTCTCCTGACATGGCCCCTGGCAGTGGGCTTTGGGGCTCCAAATACTCAAGCCAGGCCCAGTGTCTGGCTCTTCCCGCTGCCTGCCTATCCGGATGTAGAACCTGCAGCTCCTCTCTAGCGCCAGGTCAGGTCTGCCTTTGTCCAGCCATGATGGCAAAGCCTCTAGAACTGTAAGCCAGCCCCAATTAAATGCTTCCTTTTATAAGAGTTGTCATGGCCATGGTGTCTCTTATGTTCATCGGGTATACAAGCAGTGCCTGTTGTTCCCCATTTCATGATTTAGATGTTACTCGGGCTTGCTCTCCCTAGAGCACACATACCCAAGAGAACAGTTCTGAGGACAGACGCATCATTGCTCAGTATTACAGAGATTTTATTTGTCACGGCAGGAAGCGTGTGGCAGAGCACAGCAGCTCCCACCCTGGTGGCCAGGAAGCAGAGCTGAGCACAGTAAGACAGAGCGAGCACAGGACAGGCCCCAGAACAGGTCCTCAGTGACCCGACATCCCTCAACCAGGCCCATCTTCCACAGTTCTGTCACCCCCAATAATCTATTCAAAATGTGAGTCCATCAGTGGAACAAACCATTCATTAGGTCAAAGCCTCAAGTCCTGCCTGGAGACGCCCTCCCAGACATGTCTGGGGGTGCTTTACTAACGTCCTAGCTGGCTCATAATCCAATCAAGTTGATAAATAAGATGAATGACCACGAGCTGTTTATATGATTTTTCGTCTGTTGTTGTCCTTTGAGGATACTTGTTTTAAATCACATACAGTAACTATCCATCTGTCATTTTCAAAGGGACTAGATTTTACCCTTCAACCATAGCCCGGCTTGTAGGCAGGAGACTGTGGCTCTAACCTGTCTGTTCCTTCCCTTTACCCTCTGGTGACTTCCTGGGAATAAGGAGGGCAGGGAAGCGTCAGACTTTGAAGAACTGAAGATGGAGGCTCTCATTGACAATATGTGTAGCCTAAGAACAATGAACTGCATGAACTTCTTGGTGCTGGTTTGTTTCTCTGGCTTCTGCACATTCATGGAGCCAGATCTCCACACAGCTGATCTTAGCAGATGTTCTCCACTTTGTCCAATAGGCACTGGGCTATTTTAGCCACTTCCTCTTCCTTTTTCCTCCCTTATAAGCAAAGAGTGGCATGATCTTTTTGTTAAACATAGCTAGCAAGCGATTAGTTGGCAGATTCAGAGCCCTATTTATAGACTGTTGCGCCCTCTTTACATTAAAGGCATCTTGGTAAGCTCTCAGTTAACACACTAAGCTGTGCTGAATTTTCCTCCTTTTCAGTTGAAGAAGATTCATCGCTGTTTTGTCATTCAGCTTCCTTTTTCTTTTTTAAAAATAGCTCAAGTTTAAAAATTCAGTCTTTGTGCATCTTTTCCTTTTTCTTCATGACATGTGGGTATTGCAAAGGCAGTCTCCGTTACCAACAGGAAAACTTGGAGAAATTACCATTATTTAAGAATTTTATATTTGAGGAACCAGCTACAAACGCTTCTCTTCACTGGAATTTCTGGATGTCACCGCTTTGGTTCTCCTTTCCATTTCAAACAGACCCACACTCAAGAGTTTTCTAGCTGATTCTTAGGAATATAACAGCCTGTGAATACGGCCTCAAATTGGATTGAGCGGGGAGGGGAGGTTGGAAAGAAGGTTCAGTGGTTAAGAGCACTTACTGTTCTTTCGGAGGACTCAGATTCAATTCTTAGTCCCAACATGGAGGCTCACATGGTTTTTAGCTCCAGTTCCAGGTGACCCTGAAGGGCTCTAGGCCCGAGCATGGCAGACAAGGAGCACTCAAGTTTCGCTCTTTCCCCCTTGTTAAAAACCATTAGATTACATTCCTAAAGCTAGCCCCTGAGGTCCATTCTCTTATTTGACCATAGACTCATTACTGAGACAGAACACAAAGGTCCAACAATCAATTATTTGGCTAACATGTTCGATCAGTTTACCAACTCACCTACCTAGCACAGACTCCCCCTTAAAACCCTACTCCAGAAAAAAAAAATGCTTGCTGCTGCTTACTGTGTGTCTTTGTGGCTCCTCCACCCCTCCCCATCCCTCCCGGGTAATAAACCTCCTTGGTGCTGAGAATTTGGTGTCAGGATGTGTCCTGTACCCCAACTCTGATGGGAGTGTCCTCCCTTATTGACCCAGCGTTCTCTTCTTGCCTCTGAGGGGATCGTGCATGCACACTATACACATACATACACTCAAGGTCTACGTGTACACATTAAATAAAAATAAATACATCTTTTAAAACAAAACAAAATGCAGTTGTATCTGATTAAATGTTGGATCTGAATGAGCTTCATGTGTGTTAAATGCTAAAGAATTTCTGTCTCGTGTGTTTTTATCTGGAAGATTTAGGATGCTGCTGAGGAGCTTCCAGCAGGATCTGGCACTAGCTCATGTCTCAGGAGGTAGCTGAGCAGGAGAATGGTTGATGCAGTCAGGAATTCTTGCTGCATCTGAACTGGCATCTGATCACTAGGCTGTGCTACAGTCCTTCTCTGGGACTTCAGAGAACCTCTTCTGAGCGCTTCTCTCGTTACCATGGAATGGACTCGCTGTTGTTTTGGGGAACCTCTTCTGAGCGCTTCTCTC
>NC_022021.1:4008801-4037945 GCF_000317375.1 Microtus ochrogaster
TTACCATGGAATGGACTCGCTGTTGTTTTGGGGAACCTCTTCTGAGCGCTTCTCTCGTTACCATGGAATGGACTTGCTGTTGTTTTGGGGTTCCCACAGTTCTGATGACAACGATGACAACCCAGAACTGGAACTGGCTTCACTTTAGAGGAATTATCATTGCCTTCCCACGAGAAGGGCCTAGAACTGATATATGTCCACAAAGCACCATCTTAGCTGCCTCTTTACCTTTCAAATGCTACCTACTCCTTGCCAGTTACTCCAATCGTTTGCTGAATGTGAAATAAATGTAGAATTTGTGATTGTTTCAGAGAGGAAGAAAACCATTTCTTCTGGCAGCTGAGAGGGGCCATGTTGAAATGATTGAAAAGCTTATCTTCCTTCATCTGCAGACTTCAGAAAAGGACAACGTGAGTTGGACTTAGCGGTTTGTTGTTGTTTTTTAACTGAGAACAAAGAGCAGTAACAATTGGTGTGGGGATTGAGAATCAGTGTGCAGATTGCATGACTGTTCTTTTCTGGTCCTCAGTAGAGTTCTTAAATTGTTACTGCTGAGAGAATCATGGACTTAGCAGATAAAATCCATCCACCTTTGCTGTAGGTTGTTATAATTGGTAGGTGTTTGCTGTTGTTGTTGTTTTTGAGATTGATCTCTTATGTAATCCTGGCTGTCCTGGAGTTTAGTATGTAGGCTAGGCTACATATCAAGAATTTACAGAAATCCACCGGCTTCGGCCTCCTGAATGCTGAGGTTAAAGGCATGTGCCATCAGGCCTGGCTATGATTGGTAGTTTTTGCTCCATACACATTTTAAAAAATTTTTCGAGACAGGGTTTTACTGTAGACCTGACTATTCTGGAACTCACACTGCAAACCAAGCTGGCTTTGAGCTCACAGAGATCCGCCTGCCTCTGCCTCCCGAGTACTGGAATTAAAGGTGTGCACCACCACCAACACCCATCCATAAGTGTTTTGGAGTTAGTTTACTTCATGGATTTTTCTACTTCATGTTGAGTTTGGCTCTTCTAAATCAGAAGTGTGATGAACTTGGCCTCCAAGTTGCTTGTGAGGCATTGTTTCATAAACGAAGGACCCACTCCTGGGAGTCCCAACCTTCTCCTGTCCTTCCTTGGGGACTGCTCTGGACTTGGCCCCACATTACTTGTGAAGGGAAAACTCACATGGTAGCCATCCTCATGGACATCTTTGATGATTCCTTAAGATAAATTCCCAGACGAGAAATTAAAAGTCTAGGAGTTTTGTACCATATATCTTTTGATATGTGTTACTAAGATTACTGCTCAGGTTGATTTTATCAGGGTACCCTAACATAGGCTAGGACCAATTATTTTTGCTGTTCTTTATTCTTTTTTTTTTTTAAAGTACCAAATTTAAGCAAGAATGATTTTTTTCCTCCTACTGTATTAAATAACCAAGGATTTTCATTTAAAACTTAAAAATTGCTAAGCCTTACTTAAAACTGGATAATGTCTATATTCTGCTTTAACCAAAGAAAAAGTTTCCAGAAATCACCCTGTAGCCTGGTGTTGGAAGGTGTGTTCCGGCACAAGCAATTTCACCAGGAATGAATTTCTGTTTCAGGAGGGGAACACTGCCTTGCACCTGGCTGCCATGCATGGCCACAGCCCAGCGGTGCAGGTGCTACTAACTCAGTGGCCGGAAGTAAATGAGACGAACGAGGTAGGTGGACATGCAGGGTCCTGCTGTTTTCTTCAAGTGTCCTCCACTGGGGAAGCTGCTAATTCACTCGAAAGCCATTTGAATTTACCTCGAGGGAGGTCACCAGAGACAGCAGAGATGGTGGCTGCAGGCACAGAGCCTGCACAGGTTTAAGCCCAGTGAGGTCCCAACACTGATGGGTGAAGCCGACGCAAGCTTTCAGCTCTAAGGAGCTGTCTGCAATTAACTGCCTGCAAAGGAAAACTTAGTTTCCTCCAATGGAATCTCACAATCCGCACTCACAGAGGCTCTATGCCCAGCAGTAGATGCCAACACAAAATGAATCGATGGTGTTTTTGTAGACTTTTTGTCTCCTAGTGCTTTGTTTGGATATTTTTTGTCTGATTGGTTTTTGCATGTCTATTACGGTTTTGGATTTTGTAGTTTTATGGGTTTTGTTTGTGTGTTTCTTGTGCATGTATGTTTATTCTGTTTTGTTTGTTTGTTTGTTTGTTTGCCCAATTGTTTTCTAAAGAGAAAGAGAGAAAGAAAGGGCCTGGAGTTGGGTGAGTGGGGAGATTGGGGAGGGGGGACCTGGAGGAATTGAGGGAAGAGAACCCATGAGCAGAATATATTGAATGAAAACAAATGTTTCCAATAATGATGATGATAAGAAGAGGAAGAGAAAGAAGTCATTTGTTTTCAGAATAAGTATGTATTTTTACACTGGGGACCTACAGGACAAGAAAATCATGGGGAAAACATAATTATAACTGTATACACAATTTGCCATAAGAATCAATTTCAGAAACCACAGCCTCCACATAGGAGGTAACATGTCATCTCTGTTTTGCCATTCCAGTGGTCTTTGGCGGAAAGAGTTGGCTTCTTTGTTGTTGTCGTTGTTGTTTTCCTGGGGTGTGTGTGTACATGTGCACACATGTATGTCCATAAAAGACATGGTGTGTCCTGGGACTGACTAGGTCAGCAAGACAGAAATTGAAAATAGCTAGACTGAGTAGGCTAGAACAGGTAGATGATGGAAGCTCTGACCACCAGCTATTTGATTTTCTTGCCTATAAAATGAGTATAAAATGAAGCCTGCCCTTCTAGGATTATCATATGATTTGACTGTACCAAGTGTATGGTCTTGGTAGTATATGTTGGCACATATATACTAACAACAGCAAAAGAATCATGCATAAAAGATATTGGAAGCGTGCTCTTTCTCAAAGTACTTTTATCGCATGCCAAGGGGAAATTAATTTTAACTTCTTTTTCCTTGTGTCAGAATGGAGAAACTCCATTCATGTTGGCTGTTGAAGGAGGCCATGAAGAATGCAGTCGAGTGCTCTTGGCAGGAGGAAGTGATGTCAACATTCCAAACAAAGTATGCAACTTGGGTTGTGATCAGCCGTGTGGTGGGAGGATGGCTTAGAATATTCTTTGGAACTCTGGTCCTTAATTGATGGTTTACTGGGTTTTGATAGAATTAAAATTTTTTGCATAAGAATGATTTACCACAGATAGTCTCTTCAAAAGCAATGTAATTCTTCCAGTTCATTTGGGGAATGACAGAAAAGGAGACAAAAGGAGCAAGGGCCTGTCACAGCAAGGTGATAGATACTGTACTCTGCTTTGTTGATAGCAGACACTAAAGGAGAAAAAAGTTTGCTGTGTGAAAGCTCAGTGGGTCATCCTGGCCCTGAAGAATGCACGATGCTGTCTGCCTCTAAATATAAAATACTTTTACGTAGTCATGGCACTGACAGACTTTGAAACTTTCAACATTGGTGTCTTAGTTACCATTCTATTGCTGTGAGAGGGACCATGGATGGGGCAGCTTACAGAAGAAAGCATTTAACTGGGGGTTGGCTTACTGTTTCAGAGGGTGAGTCCATGACCATAATGATGGAGAACATGGCAGCATACAGGCATGATGGTGCTGGAGCAGTAGCTAAGAGCTTACATCCTCATCCATAGACAGCAGGCAAAGAGTAAGAACAGGTCTGTCATGATTTTTGAAACCTCAGAGACCATGCTCAGTTGCATACCTCCTCCAATAAGGACACACCTACTCTGATAAGGCCACACATGCTAATCCTTCCTAAATAGTCCACCAACTGGGAACCAAACACTCTAATATATGGGCTTATAGAGGTCATTCTTATTCAAACCACTACAACTACATTACTAGCTTCACTTTTTTTTAATATTTATTTATTTATACAATATTCTGTCTGTGTGTATGTCTGCAGGCCAGAAGAGGGCACCAGACCTCATTACAGATGGATGTGAGCCACCATGTGGTTGCTGGGAATTGAACTCAGGACCCTTGGAAGAGCAGGCAGTGCTCTTAACCACTGAGCCATCTCTCCAGCCCTAGCTTCACTTTTTTTTTAGATTAAAAAAAAAAAAAACTTATAACCTAGAATGAGCAAGAAACTAATCCAGTACCATACTGTAATGGTAGTGCAAAGATTCAAACTCATGCTGGTGGCTCTGTCTTCAGACAGGTTTCTGTGATTTTCTGATTAGTATTAAATTACAATGAAAATAAGTCATGATGGAAAATCCAAATGGTACCTAAAAGAGTATATGATTTAAAAAGTGACTATCTCCAACTCTACATTTCAGTTTTGCTCTTCAGAACTGTCTCTGGAGTTCACTTAGTCCCCCAGGAAGTTTCCATGCATTCACAAGGAAAGTAAGACTGGATGGGCATTCATCTGCACAGTAGCACACTGTAATTTATGTTACTCTGCACCTTGCTGTTGCCTTTGTATTATCACAGTGTGTTGTTGGAGGAGACCACTCATTTGTTCCCAGCTGTCCAGAAACAAATAATCACTCAGAAACTATACTATACTGTTTGGCCAATAGCTTAAGCATATTTCTGGCTTACTCTTATATCTTAAATTAACCCATTTCTATTAATCTGTATATTGCTACGGGGCTGTGGCTTACCAACAAGATTCTGGTGCATCTGTCTCTTGTGGGCGGCTAAATGGCTTCTCTCTCTAACTCTGCCTACTGTGTGTGTGTGTGTGTGTGTGTGTGTGTGTGTGTATCTTCCAGGCTAGCTCTATTCTGTTAAGCCATTGGCTGAAAGCAGCTTCTTTATTAACAAATAAAAGCAACACATATACAGAAGGACTTTCCATCGAAGTGTAGGCAGAGTTTTCCTGTGCTGGTGGCCTCTCCCAATTAATTACTCAGAAGCAATATTAAATGTCAATGCTTGGCCAATAGCTCAGACTTATTACTAGCTAACTCTTATATTTAAATTAGCCCATATTTTTTATCTATGCTTTTCCACGTGGCTTGGTACTGTTTCTCAATATGGCATGCCCATCTTGATTCTCTGTGTGTCTGCTTGTGACTCTATACTCTGTCCTTTTTTCTCCCAGCATTCCCAGTTTGGATCTCCAACCTAAACTTATTTTGTTCAACTATTGGCTATTCAGCTCCTTCATTCAACCAATAACAATAAAATATATTCACACAATGTAAAGGAATATTCCACATTATCCCACTTTGAGTAGACAGGAACCAGAAATCTCTGTGGGTCTGAGCGTGAGTAGGTTGAGCCAGAGACCTTTTCAGGACCAACCCCAAGCCAGGGACCTCCACAGGAGTGGATCCAGATCAGAAACATTTACAGAAAGAGGTCTGAGCTTCCAATCTAAGCCAGAGCAGGTTTGAGCAAACTCCACACGATTGGAGCAAACCCTGGGAGAGCTGAGCACCTTCAGGAACACGGAGTGACCAACAGAGTAACTGGAACCGTGACACTGACTGCACCATGAGGAGCAACCATCTGAGCCTTGGATCCACTGGTACCTGGAAGATTAATCACCAGAGTCACAGGCAGCCCCACCTACACCAATTAGAGGAAAAGATGGGTAGACAAGGTAAGAACACATGCAACACCACAAAGAGCAACACGATACCAGTAAAATCTATTGACCTTATAGCAGTAAGACTTGAACAACCAAATATAGAAGAAGCAGAAGAAAATGACCTAAAAAATAACTTCAGGAGAATATTTGAGACTCTGAAAGATGAAATAAGAAATTTCCTCAAGGAAATGGAGGAAAAGACAAACAAAAATTGGAAGACATCAAGAAATCCCTTAAAGAAAACTAAGAAAAAGCAATCAAACATATGAAAGAAACTATTCAAGACTTGAAAACTGAAATAGAGACAATAAAGAAAACACAAGCCAAGGGAATTATAGAAACAGAAATTATGCTGGGTGGTGGTGGTACATGCCTTTAATCCCAGCCTTCAGGAGGCAGAGGCAGGCAGATCTTTGTGAGTTCGAGACCAGCCTGGTCTACAAGAGCTAGTTCCAGGACAGGCTCCAAAGCTACAGAGAAAAAAAAAAGAAAAAAGGAAAAAGAAAGAAAAAAAGAAATTATGAGAAAACTATCAGCAACCACAAATACAAGCATAAACAGCAGAATAGAAGAGATAGAAGCAAGAATCTCAAGTGCATAAGATACAATAGAGGAAATAGACTCATCGGTCAAAGAAAATGTTTAATCTAACAAATGCTTAACACAAAATATCCAGGAAATATGGGACACCATGAAAAGACCAAACCTAAGAATAATAGGGACAGAAGAAGGAAAAGAAATCAAACTCAAAAACACAGAAAATATATTCAACAAAATTATAGAAGAAAACTTTCCCAACCTAAAAAAAGATATGGATATGAAGATACAAGAAGCTTACAGAATACCAAATAGACTGGATCAAAAAAAAGGCCCCCGAACACATAATAATCAAAACACTAAACATACAGAATAAAGAAAGAATATTAAGAGCTGCAAAGGAAAAAAGCCAAGTAAGATATAAAGGCAGACCTACAGAATTACACCTGACTTTTCAATGGAGACAATGAAAGCCAGAAGGTCCTAGTCAAGTGTTATGCCGACAGTAAGAGACCATGGATGCCAGCCCAGACTACTATACCCAGCAACACTTTCAATCATCATAGAAGGACAAAACAAGATATTCTATGAAAAACCAGATTTAACCAATACCTAGCCACAAACGCAGCCCTACACAAAAAACTAGAAGGAAAACTCCAACCCAAGGAAATTGGCTACATCAACAAAAACACAGACAATTGATGATCTCATAACAACAAATTCTAAAGAAGGGGGAAACACACACAATAACATCAGCAACAATGAAAACTAAAATAATAGGAGCCAGCAATCACTGGGCATTAATATCCCTTAATATAAATGGACTCAACTCACCTATATAAAGGCACAGGCTAACAGATTGGATACAAAAACAGAATCCATCATTCTACTGCATACAAGAAACACATCTCAGCCTTAAAACAGATATTCCCTCAGAGAAAAGGGTTGGGAAAATTTTTTTCCAATCAAGTGGACCTAAGAAACAAGCTGGTGTAGCTATCCTTATAGCTAACAAAATAAACTTCAAATGAAAATCAATCAAAAGAGGCAAAGAAGGACATTTTATATTAGTCACAGGAAAAATCCATCAAGAGAAAATCTCAATACTGAACATCAAAGTTCCAAATACAAAGGCCCCCTCATATGTAAAAGAAATACTTCTAAAGCTTAAATCACACATTAAATTCCACACACTTATAGTGGGAGACTTCAACACTCCATTCTCACCACTGGACATGTCTGCCAGAAAGAAAATTAACAGAGAAATAAGGGAACTAACAGATGTTATGACTCTAATGGACTTAACAGACATCTACAGAACATTCTATACAAACATAATACCTCCTTCTCAGTACCTCATGGAACCTCTCAAAAATTGATCACATACTAGGTAATAAAACAAACCTAAACAGATACAAAAAGATTGGAATAACCCCACGTATCTTATCAGATCACGATGGCTTAAAACTAGAATTTAACAGCAACACTAATTCCAGAAAGCCCACAAACACATGGAAATTCAACAGTGCTCACCTGAATCATCAATGGGTCAATGAAGAAATAAAGGGAGAAATTAAAGACTTCCTAAAATTCAATGAAAATGACCATACAACATATCCAAATTTATGGGGCACAATGAAAGCAGTGTTAAGAGGAAAGTTCATAGCACTAAATGTCTACCTAAAGAAACTGGAAAAATCTCACACCAGAGAGTAAACAGAACATTTGGAAACTCTAGAACAAAAAGAAGCAAACTCACCCACAAGACTAGACAGCAGAAATAATCAAATTGAGAGCTGAAATCAACAAAATAGAAACAAAAAATTACAATGAATCAATGAGACAAAGAGTTGGTTCTTTGAGAAAGACAACATAATAGACAAGTCTTTATCCAAACTAACCAAAAGGCAGAGAGAGAATATCCAAATTAACAAAATCAGAAATGAAAGGGGGACATAACAACAGACACAGAGGAAATTCAGAGAATCATCAGGTCATATTTTGAAAATCTATACTCACAAAATTGGAAAACTTCAAGGAAATGGACAACTTTTTTAGATAAATATCACCAAAATTAAATTAAGACCAGATAAGCAAAATAAATAGACCTATAAGTGCTTAAGAAATAGAAACCATCATCAAAAGTCTCTCAACCCAAAAAGTCCAAGACCAGATAATTTCAGCACAGAATTTATGATTTTCAAAGAATAACTAATATTTAATAATATTTAATAACTAATATTTAACAATACTCGTCAAATTGTTCCACACAATAGAAACAGAAGGAGCATTGCTAAACTATTTATATGAGATTACAATTACCCTGATACCCAAAACACACAAAGACTTTACTAAGAAAGAGAATTACAGACCAAGATATTAATCCACCCATTTGCAAACACCTGATTTTTGACAAAGAAGCAGAAAATATAAAATGGAAAAAGAAAATGTATTGAACAAATGGTACAGGCATAACTGGATATCAACATGTAGAAGAATGAAGATAGATCCATATCTATTGTTATGCACAAAACTCAAGTTCAAATGAATCAAAGACCAACCAAACTGTACATCATAGAAGAGAAAGTGGGAAGAACACTTGAGCACATTGGACAGGAAGCCACTTCCTAAATATAACCCCAGCAGCACAGACACTGAGAGAAATGATTAATAAATGGGACCTCCTGAAACTGAAAAGCAAAAAACACAATCAACAGAATAGGAAAAGATCTTCACTAACTCCACGTTGGACAGAGGGCTGATTTTCAAAACATGCAAAGAACTAAAAAAAATTGGTCGTCAAAGGAACAAATAAACAAATTTTAAAAAAAGTGGGGTATAGACCTAAACAGAGAACTCTCAACAAAGGAATCTAAAATGGCTGAGAGACACTTAAGGAAATGCTGAACATTCTTAGACATCAGAGAAATGCAAATCAAAACAACTCTGAGCTTCTATCTTACACCTGTAAGAATGATCAAGATCGGGCTGGAGAGATGGCTCAGAGGTTAAGAGCACGGACTGCTCTTCAGGAGGTCCTGAGTTCAATTCCCAGCAACCACATGGTGGCTCACAACCATCTATAATGAGATCTGGTGCCCTCTTCTGGCATCTGCATGGAGGCTGAACACTGTGTACATAATAAATAAATAAATCTTAAAAAAAAAAGAATGGTCAAGATCAAAAACACTGATAACAACTTATGCTAGAGAGGTTGAGGGGTAACAGGAACACTCCTCCATTGCTGGTGAGAGTGTAAACTGGTACAACCCCTTTAAATATCAGTATGGTGATTTCTCAGAAAGTTAGAAAACAACCTTCCTCAAGATCCAGTAATACCACTTTTGGGTTTATATCCAATGGATGCTCAATCATGCCATAAGAACATGTGCTCAACTATGTTCATAGCAGTTTTGTTTGTCATAGCCAGAACCTGAAAACAACCTAAATACCTCTTGATCAAAGAATGGATAAGGCAAATGTGGTACATTTACACAATGGAGTACTACACAGCAGAAAAAAATGACATCTTGAAATCTTCAAGCAAATGGATGGATCTAGAAAACATCATATCGAGTGACATAACTCAGACCCAGAAAGACAAATATCATTTGTACTCACTCATAAGTGGCTTTTAGACATAAAACATTGGAAACCCAGCCTACAATTCACAATCCCAGAGAACCTAGACAACAAAGAGGACCTTAAGAGAGACATACATGGATCTAATCTATATGGGAAGTAGAAAAAGACAAGATCTCCTGAGTAAATTGGGAGCATGGGGATCACGGGAGAGGGAAGAAGAGGAGGGGAGAGGAAGGGAGGGGAGCAAAGAAAAGTATATAGCTCAATAAAAACAATAAATATACCTACACTTCTAATATATATCACCACTGTTACTCTAAACAAAGCTTTTATTTTAATTTTTATAATTACTTGGCTGCAGTGAACTTCATCTAATTTATAAGTGATTGATTTGTTAGAACACTGTATATATACTTGGGAATTTTCAGGAGGTTAAAAAATGAAAACTCTAAGTCATTTATAAATTAATGAATATTTTATGATATTACATTTAACAATCAATGAAGTAGGAATGTGTCAATTAAATATTTATTCACTTCAATTTTGTGGCTTTCTTTTGGTATCTTGGAACCAGTAATTACTATTTTTTTCTTGTGTTTCAGAGGTAGCTTAGTGGTTAAGAGCACTAGCTGCTCTTCCAGGGGAATGGAGTTCGATTCCCAGCACCCAGATGGTGGCTCACCACTGTCTGTAACTCCAGCTCCAGGGTACCTGTAGTGGTAAAGAAAACAAATAGAGGCAGTTACACTGTTTTTATAGATGGAGACAAATCGGCCTGCACTCAGAAGCCTTCTAAGCCAGGTCACACAAGTGTTCAGCATCAACTCAAGCTGGCTTTCATTTGGCTGGTCAGCTATCTATTCCTTCATAACCAACAAGCAAAGCTCCGGGCTTAAACCAGTGTTTGTTTATCTCTCATGGTGTGTCAATTTCATACACAAAAGAGTCTCTAAAGAGTAAATTGATGGTCTGCATAACGTTGTAGTAGGATGTGGGTACAGCCTGTAAGCTGGTTCAAGGGCAGTGTGGCCAAGGTCAAAACTGAGGAGGATTGCTTAAGGCGTTTGAAATGAAAATTGTGGACTATCTGGATGAATAGCAAGAGTTGTCAGTCCAAGATTAAGCAGGAGGTTTCTAGGTAGACATCCAGGCAGGCATATTACTTTTTTAAGTTTTATTTTTAACTTTTGAATGCATGTGTATGTTTATGTTTGGCAAGATATGTGCACATAAGGGCAATTGCACAAGGATACTAAAAGAGGATGTCAGATCTCCGGAGCTGGAACTACAGGCACTTGTGAGCCGCCTGCATAGGTGCTGGGAACTGAACTCAAGTCCTCTGCATGGGTAGTGCATGCTCTGAAATGCTGAGCCATTTTCCCAGTCTCCAGGAGTATTTTTGCTCCAGAGTCTCAGAACCTTGTGGGCAGTCTTTTAAGAACAGTTCTTGTGGTTTAAATGAGAATGGTCCCCATAGGTTCATAGGTTGGAAGTGTTTGGCAAGGCTTAGCAGGTGTGGTCTTGTTGTGGATGATGCATCCTTAAAGGTGGCTTCGAAGTTTCAAAAGCTCATACCATTTCAAGTTAGCACACTCTCTCTGTCTCCCGGTTGTTGACTCAACGTGTAAGCTCTCAGCTCTTGCCTCAGTGTCACGTCTGCCTATCTGCTGCCATGTTCCTTGATAGGGTCATGGACTCGCCTTCTAAACCATAAGCCAATAAACTCTTTTATGAGTTACTTTGGTAATGGTGTATAGAAAAACAACTTGGAGGCAGCAATAGAAAAGTAGCTAGGACTGATCTCTTCAGTAGGTATACGTATACCAGATCCCTCTTTTATAATATCTTGGTATTATTTATTTGTTTATTTGGACTGAATAAAAGGAAACATGTTTTGATCCCGAAAACTTTCCCAGTGAGTTGACTGGAACCATCTTCGATAATTCTTCTTGGAGTCTGTTTACATGATTATAGTCAGAGGGTGGCCAGGATTTTAGTCATGTAATGTTTTATAACTAGATATCCAAGATGGTTCATTCACTTATCTGGAAGATGTTGCCAGCTGTCAGTTGGGAGGTCAACTGTAGTAGCAACAAGTGCCTACTATGTGGGGTTACCCTTGGACCGTTTAGCAACTGGCTGCAAGAGGAAGTGAGTGCTACAGGAATCATTGGCACAAAAGGAAGGGGGGTGAGCCCGGTGGTGGTGGTGCATGCCTTTAATCCCAGCACTCATGGGAGGCAGAGTTAGGTGGATACCCGTGAGTTCGAGGCCAGCCTGGTTTACAGAGTGAGTTTCAGGACAGGCTCCAAAGCTATATAGAGAAACCCTGTCTCAAAAAACCAAAACAAACCAAAACAAACCAAAACAAAAAACAAAAGGCAGGGGGTGGAAGCTGCCAGGCTAGTTAGGGACCCTGCCTGAAACTGGTTTCTTTATCACTTCTGATCTACCCATTGGTTAAAGAAGTTGCAGGTCTACCTAGATCCAAGGCAGTAAAGAAATGAATGCTAGCTGCTGACAGAGGAGTGGCAAGCAGGTCAGGGGCTCTCAGCACAGCGGCTTCAGGGAAAGCAGTTCTCTACAATGCTCTTATATTGAGGATCTGAATATATTTTATGGCAATCTTATAATCAACCCTAACTAATTCATTGGCTTGCATTGCTGCCAGACTGAAGGCTAACCACGAGTAGGCCACGATTTCGAGCTGAGTACCATCTAGCTCAGGTGCTAAGCAAAGATACTTAGGCACTGGAGGGTGGCACGAGGCTGTGGAAGTGAGAGAATGAGAGCTGCGAAAGGAACCAGGTGACAGGACCAAGAAGCAGCACTTCACACGGGTGGAAATCTTGCTAAGCTTTGAAGTCATTCCTGGCACAGAGGAGAGCTGGGAATAAACAGAGGCAGAGAGCCAGAAACCACTGAGGTCGTTTTTGAGGCCAATGCCAACCACCTATTTTAACTCAAGGAAAGGCTTTGTTGGGACTACAGGGGTAAGCTTGATTCTGGAAACAGGGATTTAACTCTCATGCGACTGAGTCATAGTGTCTCAGTGTCTTAGGACAGGCTGTTAAAAAATTTGCAATAAGAAAACTGGGTGACTTAAGCAGCAAGCATTTACTTCTCATAGCTGGAGACTGGACCTGGGCACTAACAGTGTCGGGTTCTGGTGAAGATCCCCTTCCGGCTTCACTGGTGGCCATTTGTTAGGTCCTCCCACGGCTGAAAGAGGAGCAGCTGGCCCTCCGGCCTTTCTTATCAGAGCAGGGACACCATCACGTGGACTCTACTTACCTAACACTACCCCTTCCTGTTGGCTCCTCTTCCATATCTCCTCTCATTAGCATTAGGGATTTTGGAGACCCAGTCAGGTCGTGGAGTCATGTGACAAGGTAACAGAAGACCCTTGGAAGCGACAGACCCTAGAATAATCAGAAACACACTGGAGCTCCTTTTCAAAATAGTTGTACTATTTCCTTGTATAAACTGATTACCGTGTCCTAGCACCAGACTGCACGCAGATAGTGATGGAATTCCCCAACCCTCCCTCTCCATCTTTTTTTTGCAGCTCCACGTCAGTGCATTGCAGGCAGCCACCAGGAAGGGACACACATCCCTCGTCAACTTTCTTCTCCATGAGAACGTTGGTTTGCAGCAGCAGAAGGAAGTGAGTCCAGGAGAGTCAAGACAGGTTTGGGGGTTGGTGCCATGCAGCTGGCTGGACAAATGCCCCGGGATGAGATGTTTCACGAGGCAGGGATTCTTTTTAGGGAACACTGGCTTGTTTTGTTTTGCATTTTTAATCTTAATCGTGAGAAATAAGATCCAAGGAGTGAATTTCAGAAAGCCATTGAAGTTGCTGCATAAAACAAACTCTTTGTGTTTAAGATCTGTTTGCTGCAGTGGGTCTCAGGTGTCTAGAGGTGGCCCGACTCTTGTAGCGATCTCACCAGCCTGGGAAATGCCACCGCCACAGCTGCTGTGGCTGTGGAGAAAATGGATCATTTCCCCATCTCTGAACGATCTTGTGGTTTTTCAAAGTCAGTCTTTTATTACTGATTGAAGTTTTTCTGAAGTTTGGATCTGCTCCAGCAGAACAAACAAATGCCGTTTGTGCTGGAATCAGACAAGAAACACTGTTCTATCCCCACTGTATTTTCCTCTCTCCTGTGAATATTATTTCCTCTGGTGTGCTGTGCCGTTTCTATTTACGGCACTGCCTTGAAAGGAGGGACGTGATCTGAACCACGTCCGATAATTTTTAGAGCGTCGAGTTAGAGGAACTGGCTCTGATTTACCTATCTGGGGCCAAGGAGGGTTCCTCATTCTCAGGAGACGCTGGGTCCCAGCAAAGTGGGTGGCCTTGGCCAAAATACTGACCACTTCCTTGAGATGAAGGATGCAGCTTCATGCTTCTAGGGAAAGGCTTGCTTTCAAGCAGAGGAGACCTTCACCATCTCTGGCAACCCCCACGAGTGCCCTAATGTCACCTTGTCCCCTGGCTCATCCCCAAACAGCTTTTCACTCAGTCGTCCAGCCTTCCCTGTTCCTCAGCTCTGCTCCACTGAACTATCTCCACCGTGCAGACAGAGAACTCTGGAAGGCCGGTGCTCAAGTCCTGTCTTTGCCTCCTCCTTGTTACGGGAGAATTACCAATCTGTGTGTAATGTAGGGGATATGAGGTCCAACTCCTAGGGTTGACATAGGTTTTAAGAACAGTTTTTTTTTTTCCTAGTCTTGTTTTTCCTTTTTGTTTGTTTGCTTGCTTTTCAAGACAGGACTTCTCTGTGTAACAGTCCTGGCTGTCCTGGGACTCACTCTGTAGACCAGGCTGGCCTTCAAGTCACAGAGATTCGCCTGCCTCTGCCTCCAGAGTACTGGGATTAAGGAGTGCACCACCACTAGCAGCTTTTCCTCATGTTTTTGAGCCAGGGTCTTATTATGTAACCCAAATTAGCAGGAAACTCCCTATAAAACCTAGACTGACCTGGCATTTGAGATCCTGCAGCCCCTGTCCGTCCCATGAGTGCCGAGATTGGAGTCCTGTGCCACTACGCCTGCTTGATTTGGTGTTTAAAACAGGATGAGCATGGCGGGTAATAAGTGTGTAGTATTGACCCTTGTGCATCCCACAGCGGGTGGGAGACGGACAGATACATCATGCAGAAAAAGCTTGGGTATGGAGAGTTTATTTAGTGGGCATTGGGAGGGTATAAGGGTAGGGAGTATGGGGGGCAGAGAGAGGAGGAAGTGGGGAGGAGGGAGGCAGAGGTTGGCTCTTCAGAAGAGCTGGAGAGAGAGGGAGGGAGGGAGAGAGAGAAAGAGAGAGAGAGAGAAGAGAAGAGAAGAGAAGAGAAGAGAAGAGAAGAGAAGAGAAGAGAAGAGAAGAGAAGAGAGGGGGAAGAAAGGCAAACTAACCTGCCAAGTTGGTTGGGAGTGGGCGGAGCTCTCTCTTAAAGGGACAGGATACCCAGGTGACAGGGCAGGCCAGCATAATTATAGTTTTAACAGGAGAGGATGTGTTGAGTGTGCCTGATTGTGACACTGCAGGCTACCCTAACCACCCGCCTTCCTCTCCTCTGTGTCCCGTTCCCTACTCTGTTGCCAGCACCTCTGCCACCACCTTCGGGCTGCAGTCTCACTGCAACCCACTGCCTCTCAGGCCAGTGCTCTCCTGCTGGCCAGAGCTCCCCTGCTCCCCTCCTCCCCTCCTCCCCTCCTCCCCTCCTCCCCTGCTCCCCTCCTCCCCTCCTCCCCTCCTCCTCTCCCTCCACTCTGCACGTCCCTCAACTTCCTCATTTCATGCCTTAACTGCTTTTGAACCTTTGTCCAATACTTCTTCCCCAGTCCTTTCCCCCTCCCAGAGAGCTCCGCAGGCCAGTGTGGCTGGGTGGAGGGGAGGTAGCAGGGACTTTTGATTCAGCCCGTGGTGATGGACTTTGTGTCGCGTGGGCTGAGTAGGAGAGGGGAGGGAAGGAAGGAGTGAGAGGGGTCGGGGGATCCAGGTGGGGTGATGTAAAGGAGACAGGTTGTGAAAGGAGGAGATGAAGGAGCAGGCCTGCTCACAGCACACCGCAGGTAGCCTCTTTGGAGGAGGAGGCAGACACCAGCCAGGGATCAAGGGAACTGACTGTGGCTTGCATCTGGTCAGGAAATGCTGACCGCGTGTACATTTCCGCCTTGGCGGCCACTCCTTTTGTCCTTTGGCTCTTGAAGACTTGGAGAAGTCCTCAGCGGAGCCTTCCTAAGACTTCCTTGTCCAGTTCTTCAAGGAAGCCTCTTCTAACTCCCAGAGGGTCAGCCCTCCCTGCTCCTCTTGCCACTTCAGCGCATTTGACATTTCCTCTAAGCCACTTAAACTTAGAAACTAAATAGCTGTGTGACTGAATTAAAAGAAAGGGAGGGAGGGAGGGAAGAAAAGAAAGAAAGAAAGAAAGAAAGAAAGAAAGAAAGAAAGAGACAGAAAAGGCCCGTTCAGGTGTGATAAAGGAGTAAGTTTATTATAGTTAAGTGGAAGAGCAGAGACATCTGGGAGAGTCCTGAGTAGAGATGACCAGACTGAGCTGGGCCGTGTGAGGGAGTAGGGGAGGAAGGGAGGGGAAGAGAGGAGAACCTGGTGCAGCAGTCTGAAGGCCCAAAGATACAAAAGGGACAGGTGATCAGGTAACCAAAATGGCTGTATTATATAGGAAAGAGCACCCCAGTCCCTTGAATTGGAGAGTTCAGGGTAGGGGTGGAGTATACCAACCAGGAGGGCCCTGTTAATGTAGATACTGAGGGCTGCTGGGACACCCAGCGCCAGTGTCTTCTTGGATCTGTTAAATAGGCATCCAGCTGTTTGTCCCAGGTTTGAAACCTCACAATGACTTCATTAAAAAGATAAATCTCTAACTCCTGAAGAGCAAGAGGTGCTTGCTTGTTATATATTTCCAGAATGACCGGCAGCCTGGGGATGGTACGGATTGCTGAAGGCTTCCTGTGGGTCCCGCACTGCGATGGACAATTTTAATTCTCAGAGGTCGACCATGATGGCTAAAATGGATTGCTTCAGGATTTGAATACTAAAGCTAGATGGTTTTGGATTTGCATTTTTTTTTCTTTTCTGCAGCCCCAGGAGTCCCCTCTTCACTTAGCAGTTATCAACAACCACCCTACAGTTGTAAACAGCTTATTAAGTGCTCAGCACGACGTTAACGTCTTGGATCAGGTAAGCGGAGCAGGCGGGAGCCCGGACACTCTGTTCTCTTGCATTTCAGCCCGGAATTGCCAGGTTTCAACAGGGAGTTCTGCTTAGATTCAAGGTGCCTACAAAACTTCTAGAAGGGAACGTCTACATCCTTTTTTCATCACGCTTCTTCTGTAACCAGCACCCTGTCCCCACACTTCCGCTTTCTGCAGAGGCAAAAACCCGGATTCTGCGGGTGTGTAATCAAGGCGTTCATTTTTAAGAGGCGTAGCCAGGGCTTTGGATAAACAGTGCCAAGGCAAATTGCCAGAAGCTCTTTAAATCAAAAGCCACTCCTACAGTGTGAAATGTTGTCCTTGGCCTAAAGCTGGTCCCCCGTAAGAAGGAAGCTTTGTTTCCACGCTAAGTATCTTCTATGCCAGCAGGCAAAAAAGACTCTTAGAATTAAAACAAACAAATAAAAAGATCACCAGGTATTCAGTGAACTGGGGCAGAATCAAATAACCCATAAAAGTCGCCTGTGGCCTGCTGGAGTGGGAACCCAGTGGAGCAGCAAACAATGAGCTCCTGTTGCCTCTGCGAGCTGCTCCCTTCCAGGGGCTGCAGGCAGGAGGAGGGAGCGTGGCCGAGGGGGAGGGGGGGAGCCACGCGCAGCCTCCTTTTCCAGACAATCTCCACCTGCGCCCTCTAGGTTAGGGGGAAGCCGTCATGGGAGGCACACCTGTCCGCATTTCCTCACCTACTGAATCAGCAGGACTTGAGCTTTTCAGGGCTCAGCCAGCTCCGGTCTCTTAGTTAATTTTTCACCTGAGCAGAAGGGACGCTTCGCTGCCCTCCCTCCCTCCCTTCCTCCCTCCCTCCGTCGCTCACCTCCCTCCGTCGCCCCTTCCCTTTGGAGTGCCTCCCTCTTTTGTATTGCGTTAGCCTACAAGCTGGGGCCAAAACTCCCTGGTTATTAAAATGTATTTGCAGATTCACACTTGTTTCAAATCTTTCCTAAACTGAAAGCCTTTTGCTAAATAAGGCAATGCCGTCTTGCCTTCATGGGTGATTTTGGCTTCTACAGAACTGGCTTGATCCTCCTCTAGGGAAGGAGTGTTTGTCATGCCTGCCGATCCATTACACAACTAGACTTTATCAGTTCAAACTTTTTGTTACATCAGTAATATACGTACAAAATAAAAAATATTTCACATAAAGTATATAGAATCATATTGTATAAATATGGTCTAAAAAGGCAATTGTTCTTTGGCCCCAATAAAGAAAGCTAATGCTTGTTTTGGTGTTTCCTGTGCCCCGGACCTAGAGCGGTATTGTCAAAGCAGGACCTGTGTCCTGTCTACCTTCCATAGGTTTTTCAGTTGGCCTGTTGGGTGATGAGCGCCCCCAGAGAGGCACACTGCCATCTGCTGGTAGTGGTTACCAGGTCAGCAACCTGGCTTTGCCTTTTTTTGGGAGGAAGAGAACTTGTGCTTCAGGCTCCTGTGCAGTACTAGCCTGGGGAAAGTGGCTTTCTCAGCCTGGTGGAGGAGTGGGTCCTGTCTGCCTAGACGTCCTCACATCATCCTTTTCTATAGGAGGTCGGGGTGGTGATCTTTTGTTTACATGGGTTACACGTTTATCTTCTCGGTAGAAAGCGGTCACTCCTTTAGGAAGTTAGAAATCTTTCACTCCTTCATACACACTGATGTAGAAGTGGGGAAGAGCATCAAAAGGCAGTAAAATAACCTTAGGTCTCCATCTAGATGTCACCATTTTTAACACTATCAATGATTTTTTTCTCATTTTCTGTGCATTTATAGATTAAGCTTAGCCAGATATCATGCCTTTTTTCCTAAAGCTTTTTAAAAGGATTTGTTTTCATTTTATGTGCATTGGTGTTTTGTCTGCATGTCTGTCTGTGAGAGGGTGTTGGACCTCCTGGAACTGGACTTACAGACAGCCGTGAGCTGCCATGTGGGTGCTGGGAATTGAACTCAGGTCCTCTGGATAAACAGCCAGTGCTCTTAATAACTGAGCCATCTCTCCAGGTCCCCCCTAAAGCTTTTATTATTATGTCATAGTTTTCCCTTTATATGAATCTCTGAAGCCATTTTATTACAGTAAAGTGCATGCCATTAGTTACCATTTGAAGTATTTTTAAGTGTGCGGTTCTGTTACATCACAGAACTTCCCCTTTCCCATTCCCCAGCTCCTGGAAACCACCATCCTTCCTGTCCTTATGAGTTTGGCAACTCTATGTACCTTGTACTGAAAAGAAATGGGCCTCAAACTCCCTCCTGCATCAGCCACCCACGCAGCTCTGACTACAGCTCCATGACCACACACTGAGGTTGATTTAAAAGTTGCCAAATATTCCTATATGTTTATATATATAGTTTGTATAATGTCTCATTACCAAACATGTAACTGCACCAGGTGGGGGGCAGTAAAGAAACTGCTGACGGGACAGCACCGTGACTGGGGAAGGGTTTTATTTTCCATGAGAGAGGGAACAGCCGGAGGCGTCTGGGAGAGTCCAGAGCATAGAGTGAAGAAAGCAGAGTGGACATGGCCAGCGCTGTCCGCTAGAGAGCTTGAGAGAGCATAGTCGGGAACGGTGCAGATAGCCAGGGAGAATGGCAAGAGACAGAGACGAGAGAACAGCTAGAGAACAGGGGTAGCGGGGAGATAGGTAGGAGTGCAATAGAGAGAAGGAGTAGGGTGGGCACACCCTGTGGGTTATAAGGTGGACCAATGGGGGTGGGGGTGTGGGAAGGGCCAGGAAAGTGTAACAGGTACTTGTGCTACTGAGGGAGCCCGGAGGCCAGCAGGGGTTTTGATAAGCTGATAGGCCCCAGAGGTAGCCCTTTGTCCCTTCTGCCAGAGATAAGGGAAATGACTCCTTTTGACAGAGGGGAACCTGTTTCACCAGTTCCTGAGGACTGCTGGCTTATCTAACCTCCAGAAATCCTTCTATAGTCCAGCTTGAGCTCACGTGTGGATGTCTGGGACTGCCTGTGACCTAATGGGAACTTCCTCTTGTCTTTCAATAATTTAAATGCTGCTGCAACAACTGTGCCTAGGTCCACATGAGGATACCCGCTTTTACCCATCCCCCACCGCCCCCCCCAAGCCTGCACAGCATGTGCATGGCATAATCTCCTGCAAGTGCCTCCATGACAGTTTCACATCTCTTGTGGCAGAGGCAGCAGACCCCTCTGCACGTTGCTGCTGATCTTGGAAATGTGGAGCTGGTGGACACCCTGCTGAAGGCCGGCTGTGACCTGAAAATCACCGACAAGGTAACGGCTCTGTGTTCACTCTTTCCGGAGATGGAGCGGTGACTTCCCTATTGGCTGCCATGGAAACAGGAACATCAGCCTTCCTGTGTGTGTGGCACATGGAGGCCAGTGGTTATTTATCTATTTGTTTGTTTGTGTGTGGGTAGCACATGGAGGCTAGTGATTATTTATTTATTAGTTCGTGTGTGTGTGTGTGTGTGTGTGTGTGTGTGTGTGTGTGTGTAGTACATGGAGGAAGTGGTCAATGTTAGGACTGCTCTCTACCCTAATTTTTAAGACAGGATCTCTCATTGAAACTGGAGTTTGCAATTTAGTTAGACTGGTTGGCCAGCAAGCCCCAGGAAATCTACTGTCTCCATCTCCCCAGTCCTGGGGTTACAGGGACAAGCCTTTTACATTGGTGCTTGCACGGCAAGCACTTCACTAATTCAGCCACCTTCCCAGCTCTACATCTCAATTGTTTTTGATGATAACCCTTTTAAATGCTATTTTATAATATTTTATTAATTCTTCGAGAATTTCATACAATGTTATAGGCAGAATTTTTCTGTCCTGTCTGCCTGTTCCCCAATAACCACAAAGAAGCTTAATATTAATCTTAGATGCTCAACCAATAGCTCAGGCTTTTTACTAGCTAACTCTTGCATTTTAAATTAACCCATTTCTATTCATCTACATTCTCCCATGTGGTGTTACCTCTCTTTCATCTCACACCTCCTGTTTCCCTTCAGTGTCTGCCTGGTGTCTCCTCTGACTCCGCCCTTTTTCTTCCCAGTGTCCTTCAGCCCAGCTGATGGCCAGTCAGCTTCTTTATGAGACCAATCACAGCGACATATATACACACGGTTTAAGGAATATTCTACACAATGTCTTTTGAAGATTTTTACTTCTCCCAACTGCTCTCCTTATCACCTTCTCCAACCTCCCATCCCTGCCCACCAAATTTCTAGATTGCCTCTTCCTCCTCCTCTTTCTTTTCTTTCTTCATCGAGTCTAGCGTTGACCAGCTAAGTGGGTCTTGGGCTGGCCCTGGCAGGTGGTCTGTCCACCAAGGGTCACATCGTTGAAGAAAATTGACTCATCCCTTTATTATAAAAAGTTCTAGCTATGAATTTAGGAATATTTATTATAGGTGGGCAGTGATGGCACGCGCCTTTAATCCAGTACTTAGAAGGGAGAGGCAGGCGGATCTCTGAATTGAGGCCAGCCTGGTCAAGTTCAGAGGGAGGAAACGGAAGGGAGGAAATGACCTACATCTCAATGTTGACTGAGATCTGTCTATAAGAATTATTATTCAAAGCCAGGCAGGAGTGGCACACACCTTTAATCCCAGCACTGGAGGGGGGGTGTTAGAGGCATTGAGGCTAGCCTGGTCTACAAGAGCTAGTTCCAAGAACAGGCTCCAAAGCAACAGAGAAACCCTGTCTTGAAAAACAAAAACAAAACAAAACAAAAAACCAAAACCAAAACCAAAAACAAAACAAAACAAAATGACAAAAATATCTGTCTTTAGGATTCTGGGTCTGGGTGTGTATGAGTGTTTGTGTATTGGCCTGAGATGATGTGAGGAATCTTCCTATACACTTCTTCCTTAGTCTTTGAGGCTAGGCCTGTCAATCAAACCCAGAGACCTAGATCCCTGATACTGCTAGTCTTACTAGTCACTTAGCTCTGGGGATCCTCCATCTCTGCTTTCTGAGGCCAGCATTACACATGAGTTGCCATGCCTGCATGGCGTTTACTGGGGTTCTGGCGATCTTTGGTCCTCTTGCTTTTACAGCCACTGGGCCATCTCCCAAGCTGTGTAGCCTAGACTGGCTTGAACTAGAGATTCCCGTCTCAGGTGTTAGGTTCACTGTATTTACCACACACCTGGCCATTCTTCTGTCTTCTGAAGACAACAGTGACATTCCAGTGTGCATATCCTTCTGCACTGAGCTCTCTCGAGCAGGGGTCGTCTTTAAGGATCAGCACATGGAGAGGTGTTAGCAAGCTCTCCTTAAAGGTGTGCTTGAGTCTCAGTGAATAACTCACATGTCTAACCTCATTGTTTATGCTTTTCACTTTCTCTCTCTCTCTCTCTCTCTCTCTCTCTCTCTCTCTCTCTCTCTCTGTGTGTGTGTGTGTGTGTGTGTGTGTGTGTGTGTGTGTGCACGGTGTCAACCATGGCACTAAGCACGTGATGTCAGTGCTTCTCTCGTATCCTTTGTGTCCTCCTTTCATTCTGTGGATGTGTGGGCTCAGGCACTTCTAAAAAGCCTGAATCAGGTTGGTCTCTCCTGGTCCTCCTCCAGGGGCATCTGGGTTGGGAGAGTTGGTTCAGAACAAATAAACAGTTAAAATAGTATGTGCTTGCTAAACTAGTAACGCGTGCATGCCAGTTCCTTTTTACAGCACGGAGCACCAAAGTGCCTTTATCAAACACGGTACGGCCCTTCCAGTCCAGGGGCTAGAACCCAGGACCCTGCCCTTGTTAGGCAATTGCTCCACCACTGAGCTATATCCCCAGCCCAAAGCCGGCCATTTTCTTTTCTGGTTCTGGAGATCGGCACATGTATGATCTGAGGTCATGGTGTTATTTTACTTTTCTCTGTCAGGATTTTTTTTTCAATCATAAGAGTAACACAAGCAGTGGAGAATGTGGTAAACATTGAACAGTGTAGGAAACATGAGCACCTAGGGCTTTGGCTTGGGCGGAATGCCATTTGGTCCCCAGACGTAGCTGCGTGGCTTCATTAGCATTCAGTCATGGTATTTTCCCATTCAGTCCTTCAGAGTAACTGATCCAGTTCACACTCCTTTCCTCCTGGGCAGTTTGGTGGGTGGAGACTCTGTAGGAATTCTTGTGGGGCCCCTGGTGCTCCTGGGCTGACTAGTCCGGTTGTCAAGGTCAACACTCCCAAAAGCCTAGGGTTGCTAGCCCTTGGGAGTCGATCTTTCCCACTCTCCTCCTTTGCTCCTTTATTCTGAGGGTCTGGCCTAAGGCAGGCACTGGTACACATTTAACTAATGGATAAGCACTGTCCTTTCTAGCTGCTCCCAAAAGCAAGTGTTTCTCCAACTGCGTTAAGGACTGGATGGGTAGCTGCCTAGTCTACCCATCCTATGCCTATGGTGACACAGGCCTTTGATCTCAGCACTCTGGACTAAGAGGCAGACTGGTCTCTGGGAGTTGGTGGCCAGCCCGGTCTAGCAAATTCTAGAGTTTCAGGCTAACGAGGCTTGCATAGTGAGATGCTAGAGAGAGGGGTGGGGATGACATTGGGGGTGGGTGTCATAAAGGGGCCAAAAGAGAGGTTTGATGAAAGTCTAACTTGGAGGTCGCAAAGCTCTTGGCCTCTGTCTGCCTCGCTGTCAAGGGCAGATGGTACCTCCACTCCAGTGTGCTGTTCCTTAAGAGCAATTTCTCCAGCTAGAACGTTCTGACTTTTAGAATTCTGCCTTCCCCAAATAGGCTAATTGCGGTGATTCAAATGGCTTTACAAGGCAGAATGCAGACAGTATGCAATTAGAGCCTTGCTAAATGCCTGCAAAATGCAATTCTTCCTAATTTCATTACCAGTTCTGTTCTGCTCACAGGCTGATTGTGTTCAGCCCCGACTTCCCAACTCACCCAGGTCTTAGCGCCGGCCCTCAAAACCTTGTCACTTGTGTTGGTGGGGAACTGACTGTACTTGTTGCTGTTATCCAGACATGTAAGAATTATTGAGAGAAGTTTCTGGATCTTCAGGGTTAGAAACACAAGTTTCTAACATTGCAATTTTTTTTCTGGAGTTTTTTCTGACTATTAATTTATCTTTAGAGTCCCTGAGTGACTGTGCCTTGGGTCATCAGAAATGCATATAAGGGCCCAGAGAGATGTCTTGGTAAGCAGAGTGGCTGTCTTGAAAGCTCGATGACCTGAGTCTCCTCACTGCTATCCACACAAACGCGACAATGCTGGGCATGGTGCCATGCATTTATAAGCCCAGTGTGGTGACGGAGAGACGAGGGGCATCCCTGGGGCTTGCTGGCCAGCCAGTCTAGTCTTAGTGGATAAACCCCAGGCCAATAAGAAACCCTGTCTCAAAGGAGGTGTCACGTGTTTCTAAAGATAATACGAAGGTTGTCTTCTGGCTTCTGCATAAACGCTCATACATGCACATGGGCACACATATGCACTTAAAAAAAACTTTTTAAAATGTGTATTGGTGTTTTGCCATGGGTGTTGGGTCTCCTGGAATTGGAGTTACAGTTAGTGGTAAACTGCCATGTGGTTGCTGGGAGTTGAACCTGGGTACTCTGGAAGAACAGCCAGCGCTCATAATCGCTGAGCCATCTCTCCAGCCCCTATCCATGCATGCATTTGCTGTAGCAAATGCAAACCAGCCTCCTTTGTCAAGAAAGCATGTGTGGATGCAGAAATAGAAACTGCGTACTGCATAAAATCAAGGGGGCGCAGCTTGTGAAGATACCATCACAAGCAAGGTTCACCTCTTGTAATTCGTGTAAGATGAGACTCAGGCTTCCGGCAGCATACATCCCAAGTTATGTCCAGATCAGTCCTTTCTTACTCGTCCAGTTTGGCTAAAATTGGAATACTTCAACGTCGGTTAGAGGCAGTATGTAATGAAAGACAGCACTCCTTGCTGGCAGCCAGTGAGCTGAATATTCCACAATGAACTGTGTTGTCATTATTGACAGTGTTCTTGGACCCAGCCCTTTTCTGTCTCATTACATCATCCTCTTCCAAATGAGACTTCCATTTCCTGATGGAAAGTGGCTGCCCAGATTCCTGCTGTCAACATTCCCCTTGGGAATGGGAAGAACAAAAGGAAGAAGTCATCTTTCCTCCCTTTGAAAATGTTTCCCACGAAAGGAATGTGCCTTTGCATTTACATACCGATGGCCAGACTGCAGGCCTTCACCCTGACCGCTGTGAGGCCAGGAAATGTTCGGGGTGGCACATCCAAAGGGGTCTATCAGTGCTCGTGGGGACACCTGGGTGTAATTGCAGAGACCCTGCAGCGACTAAGGACTGGTCCTTAGTTCACTAGCAGGTGGCAGAGCTGGGATCTGGGTGCAGGCCTACGTGGAGAAGCTGGAGCTCCCATCTAACAGGCAATATCAACTTCCCGCCCCCTCTTTTCAATCTAGCAAGGGAAGACTGCCTTGGCTGTGGCTGCCAGGAGCCACCACAGCCTCGTGGTGGACATGCTCATTAAAGCCGAGAGGTACCATACCTGGAGAGAGGTAAGAAAAGCCAGTTCCAGCCAAATCGGGAGCTCTTTTGGCAACCCTTGCTCAGTACAACGATGACTGTCCCTATTTATGGCACGGACAGTGTGTCTGTCCTCTTTCCCTCTTTCTGTGTGGGCATCGGCAGTCAGACCTGAGGATGTGGGCCGGGCAGCCTCATCCATGGCGGTATTGCTGGCCTAGCATGCCAGCCTCTGATGCCTGACTCCACTGTGATCTTTGTCTCAAGGTCTCTGGCCATGACCTGTCACAAGCTCTAATGAGTGGCATACATGGGAAGTATTTGGAGCTCTCCTGGCTCTGCCGGTTTTGCTGTAGCCCTATGCTGGCTTTCTGGCACTCAAATATTCCTGGACAACACAAACTTTGAACATACAAATTTTATCTCTAAGTGAGTTTTTATTTTTTTATATCTTTCTTTCCTCTGATTTCCTGTCAGTCACATATCTTAGTAGGCTGTCCTTCCCTCCAAGATTCAGGTCTGTGCCTTCAGGCAAGATGCTCAGACCCAAAACACCAGCCCCAACTTCTAGACCAATGCTGTTTCCCAGTTTCCCTCCTGGGGACATGGCTTCTCCTGGGCCCATGTGTCATGCCGGCATACATGTCTACACAGCTCGGGTGTCTACTGTAGAGAGGTTACAAACCCGGATTGCTGTTATTGGCCAATCCTGGGATAGTCCTTTTTAAATCCATAAAGCAAGAATGTTTACTGTCTCTTTCCCCCTCATAAACCAGCTTGGTAGTCTAAATATACAGACGCGTCATCAGGCAATGTGATCATTGTGTCAATACCACTGAGCGCTCTTACAGAGGCCACACACCTAGAACTGTTTAGCCACTGTCATATATGCGGTCCATGATGATCCACGTAGCTACGTAGCTCGTGACTGGGAATGGAGTCTTCCAATGGCTCCACAGCATCCTTGCAACTGCTCTTGCATGTAGAACGATAAAGTCTGTTTCACCTACAAAACAACAGTTTCTTGTACACAAGTAGAATTCTGTTTAATCTTCCTCCTCTAACTTATTTTTATTGTTCTTCTTTTGTCTTTTTGCTTCTTTATCCTTCTCTTCATTTTCTTAATCATCTGTATGCTACTAAAGACTCCGGTTGGCTTTCTCTTGTTCTTTAAGTGATTTTCTACACTCACTTTGAAAAGTCATGCTGTTCAATGTCTTTTCTTTTTCCTTTTTTTTTTTTTTGGTTTTTCAAGACAGGGTTTCTCTGTATAGTTTTAGAGTCTGTCCTGGAACTCACTCATGTAGACCAGTCTGGCCTCTAACTCACAGAGATCCACCTGCCTCTGCCTCCTGAGTGCTGAGATTAAAGGCGTGCGCTACTACCAATCCATTTATTCTTTAATGCCTGTTAGCAGCCTCATATTCTTTTGGCTAGATGACGATCAATAATTCTTACAGCAAATGGACCCTTCTTTTCTTGACGTTTGTGGTACTGGGAAAACTTACTTTTAACTAAGTAGCATTAATTTCTTTTTCTCTTTTTAAAGCTTATCAAATTTTATTATTTTAAGATACTTTTTCATTAATCAAACAAGTTTTAATCCAGATTTAGTACAAAATAATCACCAATACAAAGTTTGAGAGATAATTTGAACTTTTCTTTTATATCTACTTACATATGTTATGTGTACCCACATCCCATTTAAATTAGTTAGATATTGTGTCTATTTATACATGTACATATTTAACCACATGTACATGCCATTTAAATTACCTATTTGCTGTATCCACGTGCATATTTAACCATCATCCATCCTTATATTCAGTGTCAGAGGCAAAGTCGTGGCCTCTGCTGTTGTTTCTGTCGAGCTTGGACACCTCAGGCTGCTACTGGGAGCTTAAGTGATTTCTTTCCTCCTCTCCCTCACTGTAGAGGTACTGGATGAGCACCAGGACAAGCAGCTTTTTAAAAGTGGGCTCCAGGGATCAAACTCAAGTTGTCACACTTTGCAGCAATCACTGTTAGTGGCCGGGCCATCTTGACAGCCCTGTCTTATGCTTTTTACTCTCCACCACTTCTGGCGCACCAGCAACTGGGTCACCGGGGTTTTCCCAGTCCCCTGCTCTTGCCTACAGATGCCTGAATGTCCACCCTGCCCCATGGTAGAATGCAAAGAATGCAAGATTCTCTAAGAAATAAAAATGCATAGAGTGGAGATGAACGCAGAGCCGGTCTGCGCTCTTCTCTCCTCACGCTGTTTGATGTTTTGATCTCACTGGGTGCGTCGTTTTATGAGAAGGAATGGGGAGAAAAAGTGAATTTTGCTGGTGCTCCCATCTCAACTCCTAGGATTCCTGGCAGCAGGCATTGTGATAGCAAAGCCAGGGAGCTCTGGAGAGGACTGCGTTTTCAAGTCTTGGGAACAGTGGTGGGTGCTTCACACCTCCCATTCCCATCCTGGTTTCTGCACCAAGGCCCAACACCAGCAGAAGGCCTTTCCCTGCTCCAAGGCTGAGATCCCCAGGGGTGTGCAGAGGTTTCTGGAGGTGGTGAGGGCTGAGTGCAGGCCTACTAAGTTCTCAGAACTCTAGAGAGGCAGGGTCCCATACTCTGCCCATTTCCTCGCCTGGCATTAGCTCCCATCCTGTTTTTAGAGTATCTTTTATTTAACTGGAAGACTCAAATAGAAGTCATCCCACATGAAAAAGGAGGCGAGATAGGACGTCTTAACTAAGTCTTTTGGTGAGTCTTGTCTTCCATTCCCTTACCAGAGCTGTAATCTCTGCCGTCCTAATGGCGCATGTGTGGTGTGCGGCTGCTTTTCCCTTTGACACTCTTTCCTCTTGATCCGGAAAGACCGTGGCACCTCCCACCAAGGAGACAGAAACGGCTTAGAAAGGACAAAAGCCCAAGAGAGCAGTCAGTCTAGGTGCAGTGCTGTTGGGCTTAGCGTGGTGAAATGACAGCCACTTCCTTCTGGTCACCACCCTGCCTCCCTACTCCCTCTCTGTCTTACACCAGTCTACCCTGCCCTACCCCAATTTACCTTACCTGACTTTACTACCCTATCCCAGCCCGCCCTACCCTGCCCTACCCTACCCTACCCTGCCCTACCCTACACTGCCCTACCCTACCCTGCCCTACCCTGCCCTACCCTACACTGCCCTACCCTACCCTACCCTGCCCTACCTTACCTAACTTTACTACCTTACCCTACCCCGCCCAACCCTATCTTACCTGACTTTACTACCCTGCCCTACACTACCCTGCCCTACCCTACCCTGCCCTACCCTACACTGCCCTACCCTACCCTACCCTGCCCTACCCTACACTGCCCTACCCTACCCTACCCTGCCCTACCCTACACTGCCCTACCCTACCCTGCCCAACCCTATCTTATCTGACTTTACTACCCTGCCCTACACTGCCCTACCCTACTCTGTCCTGCCCTGCCCCACACTGCCCTATCCCTGCCCTACCCTACCTGCCCTACCTTATCTTACCCTACTTTACTACCCTGCCCTACACTACCCTACCCTACCCTGTCCTACCCTGTCTCACCTGACTTTACTACCCTGCCCTATACTGCCCTACCCTACACTGTCCTGCCCTCCCCTACCTACCCTACCCTACACTATTCTACCCTACCCTACCCTGCCCTACCCTACCCTACACTGCCCTACCCTATCCTATACTGTCCTATCCTACCCTACCCTGCCCTACCCTATCCTATACTGTCCTATCCTATCCTACCCTGCCCTACCCTA